>NW_006408659.1:5540365-5549557 GCF_000296735.1 Chrysochloris asiatica | reverse complement strand
GTCTAAGTTGCCCGTCCCTATCTACCCTGTGCACAGAGCAGATAGCATTGATACTTGATGTGAAGACTCTTTCCCTCTCTGTTGGTATTTAGAGTAACTGCCACTCTGAGTATAGGTCAGGTTCATCATGAAAATGTAGGGACATCTAATTTTTAAAATTTGATTTGATATTGAAATGTATGTTATATATCTTCTATGCTTTAGGAATTTAGTAAAAAACATTAAATCTTTTGAGAACTTATTAAATAGAGATAGGATAGTGTGAGTTTATAATCAATTTCATGATATAGTAGGTCTTGCTATTTGAAGATACTTTATGGTTAAAATATGCAGTTTTAATTCTAAAGTGTGGTTTAATAAATTCTATTACATGAGTTCCTCTAGTATATAGTGAAAGTAACATCTTTATAAAATAGATTTTCCCTCCAGGATTTTATAAATGACTATCCTTTTTATTCCTCCTTCTTCTGAGTAGTGGAAACTGTAGGCATTCGAAACAGAGCCACATCCTCTCTGTGGTGTAAATAAGGGCTAAATGTTCTGTTCTTTAATCTCAGGTCACGTTAAGAAGACAGGTAAATGATATTTTCATGAAATGTTTCCATTTTTATTTGGGAATGATATACGATTCTTCTGCATCAAGAGGATTGCAGAAGACCTCCATGCAGCTGCCATCCTTCCATTTTTAAATCCCGAAGAGAGAAAGGAAACAAGGAAACCTTAAACTGACACTATTGACTCAAAGACTTGGTGTCATGGAAAGAAGCAAAATACCCTCACATAGGATTGTGAGGCAAGTTTTAAAGATTGTCTTGGGGTTTCTAATTTTTACAGCTTGAATTAGAAAACATAACAGTGGTGCCTAAGGAGATAGAAAGAGGAATCTTATAGTTCCATAGTATACTTTTAGCTTATTGTCCTAGGGGGGGAAAAAAAGTAGTCCTAGAGGCACAGCAATTACAGCACTCAGCAGTTAATCAAATATACCAGCTTTCTCTGCAGGAGAAAGATTAGAACTTTGAAAACCCTACGGTACATTTCTTCTCTGTCCTACAGGATTGCTATGAACTAGAATCAACTTGATGGCAGTGGGTTTGACAGTATTTTTTAAATTGTTGTTAAGTGCTGTTGAGTTGGTTCTAACCGATAGCAATCCTGTGTAGGGGTTTCCCAGGAGCAGCTGGTGAGCTTAAACTGCCAACTTAGTGGTTCAAACTGACTTTGTAGTCCAGTGCGTTAACCTGCATTCGTGCTAGGAGCCATCTTCTTTACTTAAATGGTTTTCTCACCTCCCATTTGTAATGCCCTCATGTTCTAATTTATGTAAAAGTTCAAATATTCAGTAAAACTGAATAAAGGTAAGCAGTAAGTTATTAGCGCTATTGTTCCCCTTATAGATCTGTCTATATTGTATAGATCTGAATAGATCTGTTTGGCTGAACATTTCATTTTCAGAACTGAAGGGTGACTAAGGGTCATAGTCTTGGGGTTCCAAGAATGTCTATCTGTCCAGTAAACCTGGTTGGGTCATCATTTTAACACTGACTTTGAGATCGTTTCAAGTCAATAACTAGTTACTATGCATTCACTATGTGCCCAAGACAATTCTTATACTTAGGAGTATTCCTAGGAAGATTACCTATGATGCTGTTCCAAAAGAACTAAATCTAAAATAAACAAATCAGTACATTGAGTGCACACATTTTGTTTCTTAACAGAAAAAAACATAATAGTAGAAATACTGCAAACAAAAAAGATGAAAGGAAAGTGATTAAATATATAGGGATTAGAAAGGTTTAACTGAGATGGCAGTAACTAGAGTTTTAAGATATAAATTAAATAGAAGTTCTTCTGGAGAGCAAGGTGGGGAGAGGGTAGAAATATATGTAGTAAAACATCATTGATATTCATATTGATAATATCAGCAATTGTTGTTGTTGTTGTTAAGTGCCGTCGAGTTGGTTCCGACCCATAGCGACCCTGTACAGGGTTTCCGAGGGTGTAAATCTTTACAGGAGTAGAAAGCCTCATCTTTCTCCCACAGAGCGGCTGGTAGTTTCAAAACGCTGACCTTAAGGTTCGCAGCCCGATTTGTATATCAGCAATATACATTTATTAATACTTGCTGCTAATGTCTTACGGAAGTACCAGTCAAGAAATCAAATGACATACTGCATTGGGCAAATATGCTGCATAAGACCTCTTTAAAGTGTTGAAGAACAAACATGTCAGTTTGAGGATTAAGGTGTACCTGACTCAAGCCATGGTATTTTCAATAACCTCATATGCTTGAAAGAGTTGGACAGTGAATAAGGAAGACCACAGAAGAACTGATCCATGTGAGCCATGGTGTTGGAGGAGATTATTAAAATTGCCATGGACCACCAAAATAACAAACCAGTATATATTGGAAGAAGTACAGCCAGAATGTTCCCTGGAAGCCATGATGGCCAGACTTCGTCTCTTATACTTCGGACATATTATATCAGGAGGGACCAATTCCAGGAGAAGAATATCATGTTTGGTAAAGTGGAGGGTCAGAGAAAAAGAGGAAAACCCGCAATGAAATGGAGTGACACTGGGCAGCAGATAGGCTCAAGTGTAGTGATGATGGTGAGGTTGGCACAGTACTGGATAGTGTTTCATTCTGTTGTTCATAGGGCTGCTGTGAGTTGGTACCAATTCGGTGACAGTCGCGATTAGTCATGATAACAATTATTCACTATTGAATCTTACGAATCTTATCCCCATCTCCTTTCACCAGACCCATCTAGACAAGATGATAACTATTCAGTGGGGATTCTTTCTTTCCCCCCACCCTCTTAAACTAAGCTCCCTTGAAGTCATTTTTTATAAGGAACTATTGTCTTCATATGTGTATGTGTGCTGTCATTGGTTTTACCATTTTTACTGAGCTTTCATTTATTTCCCTGAGAATTCAACTCTCTTTTCTTCGGAGTTCCCTGTAGAAAGCTTATGTGCAGTCTGATTGTTTTGAGTTGTCTGGTTATCTCCATTTTTCATCAATAGAATTTTGTGCTATATGTGAGTGAACAATTCAATACCACTTCAGGTATCTATGCAAAAGAATGGATGATTCTAGAAAACAATCAAAACACTTTGCTTTAGTCCTCATAGGCATCTTACTGTTAGTTTTCCTGCTGTTTGCATTATCTTATACAACATTAGATAAAGAAATGGAACTGGACCAACAAAATTAAGGAAATAAGAAGTCACCTAAGAGAAAATTAAGTTAAACGTAAGGACTTAAGAACAGGAGTCAAGGCTTCAATGGGGGCAAGAGTGTGGAGTAGGCAGACACTATGAGCAGATCAACCAAGACAAGAGAGACCCAGTGAAACACATACAGATGGTGGTCCTGAAACCCTGGACTTCAGAGGATAGGACAGAGAGGTGAACTGAGTACTGACTGGAAGAGGACAGCAGAACAGGAACTGCAAGAAATAATAAAAACTTACAGACTATTGGTTGGCCTGAAGCAGCTCTGCCATCTTGAGTTTCTGCAAGCGGATGTCAGTACAATGGCCTGCAGGTACAGGGCACTACAGGAAGTTGTTAACAAGGAGCATGAGATTCTTCCTTGTCTTCCTGGTAGCCAGGGGTATAACCAATCCCCACTCTCCTCATCTCAGCAGTCAATATCACCACCTCCTGAGTAGGGTGCCAGGAATAGCACCCCTTCTTCTGTTAGCATTTGAACCCACCCTGAACTACACTATACAAAGAGATCTTCATTAGCATTTTCAGTCTGTACCGCCTCCACCAAGAGATAGGTGGTGGGGGCCCGAGAACACATCAACATACAATTATCAATTAAATAGAAATATGACACCACAAAGTCTCAGAGACAAGTTTAGTGTGTACACACACACACACAAAGTGCCCAAAACAAGTGACCAAAATGCAGACTCAGAAAATACAAAACCAGAAATAGTGCTGGGACTACCTGATAAGGAATTTAAAAGAATAATATTTAGGTACCTTTGGTGTATTGAGAGAGTGATGGAGAATGCTACAAATGAAATCAAGGAAAATGTACATACATATCTTTAGAAGAATTTAGGAAACTGACAAAACATATGAAAAATTGGAAGCCATATAAAAACAGTGATTAGAAAGCCAGAAAATTAACACTAAGCCTTCAGAAATGGATAATACACTGAAAGGGCAAAGAAGTAGAATTGAATCAGTGGAAGGCTGAATTACTGAGCTTGAAGATACATCTCTCTATAATCATTTATTAGAGGAACAATCAGAAAAAAGAATTTAAAAATCTGAAGAAAGCCTGAGATTTGAACACAAACAAGAGAAACAATTTTCCTGTGATTGGAATTCCAGAAATGGAAAAGACAAAAAAAAGGAATCATCAAGAGAATACTGTCCAAGACTTCTTAGAAGAAAACTTTCCTAACATGAAAGACGAGAATAAATGAATTCAAGAAATTAAACAAATTCCACAGACGGTAGGACCAAAATAACATCACCAAGACATATTATAATCATACTTTTTAAAACTAAAGACAAGGAAAGAATCCAAAGTGCAGCCCAGGAGAAATTAAAAGATACCTACAAAGACTAAGTCTGATTTCTCAGCAGAAAATATATAGGCAAGAAGACAATGGAATGACATATAAAATGATGAAAGAATATAATTACCAACCAAGAATCATATACCCAGGAAAAGTATCCATCAAATATGACCACACAATTAGGACATTTTCAGATAGACATAAATTAAAAGAATTTGTAAAAACTATAGAAACTTTACAAAAAATACTAAAAGGAAAACCAATAACAGCAGACAACAACTGAGACTAACATGCATGACAGTAGCAGCCATAACTCAACCCAGATATAGAAGTATTATTCAAAGTAAAACAAATCTACAAAACTGAAAATAGGGAACCAGTGATACCAATTGCAACAACACCAACAAATCCCTTAAACTAAAAAAAGGGAACAGTGTAATTACAGAACTTCCAGATAAAGAAGAAATCAAATAGATTTCAATAAATAAATAAATATAACCCAAACAGTAACCCTAAAACTAGACCAAACCAACACCAACCCCTATGACTAACCTTGTTCTTAACCATAACCTTACCACTAAACGAAGTCCTAGGCCTAGTCTAGATCTAGCCATACTCCTAAGCCTAACTCATTACTCCTACTCTCCCTCAAAAAAAGCAAGCAGGCGTCAGCTACTGAAAGTTAACTATAATATTGACTTTAAAAATATCTTCAAAATCACAGTACAAATACTTTAAGAAAGCAATTGTTTTGTCTGAATATCAGTTAGAAACATCTATTTTTACATAGTTTGTTATCAGAATTGTTTTTAACTGATCAAGGTATTTGGATTTTCAGATAATTATATGAATGAAATGATCATAGAAGGATGCTTTGTGTCTTGTATTATGAACCTATTGCCAAACTGTCCTTGTTTTCCTATTTCCTATTTGCTTTCCAAACTCTCAAGTGTGTTTGCATTGTCTCCTACTGAAATACATAAATAAATGAACTTTATCACATAAACTTTATTACATGGAGTCATGGTGTGTTGCTGTAGGTTAATGCAAAGAACTGCAAGTCGGTTTGAACCACAAGGTTGGTGGTTCAAGCTCACCAGTCACTCCTCAAAAACCCTATACAGGTGGCTATGAGTTGAAACTGACCTGACGGCAGGCACTTAACCACAGCAACAATATCACATAAAAGGGGACAATAACTCTGAGTGTCATTGATGTTTCTTCTTAGCTTATAATTTCAACTGTGATAAAGATATAAGTGTAATCAAGACACAGTGAGCCTAAATAATTTCTTTGCTCCTTGATACTCTCATTTTGTGACTCCACGAGTCTTCTGCATTTTCTTATATATTTGGCAAGGAAGTGTGTAAGTTTCCTTTAGAAGGATTTACATATGTGCATTTGTTTATCTTGTCTCTTTTATTAAGCTGCAAACTCTTGCAGGGGACAAAGCTGTAGCCACGGCTAAGAGATGCTGCACTTTGTTCAGTAATGGGACTGCTTTGGAGTTCTGTGATGATTGACAGGCATTGTTTCTTATTTGCTTATTTTATTTTGTTTTAACTAGGACAATTAATTCTAAGTGTGACCTCCTCATATCCTATTTTCAAGTTTTCTATCTCTGGTCTTGAGTAGGAAGAGCTGTAGGTGATCCTAGGCTTCACCTAAAGTGGAGAATGTGGCCACAGAAGAAATGCTGTACTGTTATGATGAGGGCAGGAAGACAGGATGAAGGCATTCATGTCAGTTTGAGAGCAAAGGTTTATATTCTGGTTCCAGTCTAAACATGGAATTTTTGCCAAATCTTTGCAAGCATCCAGCATGTGGATGTGTGATGGAGATAGTGGAATTTATTTATTACATTCCCAGTCTCCTAAATCTTATAGCAATATAAATATGACTGCGATCTCTAGAAAGCAAGAATCAAAAGTAAGAGGAATGAAGATGGGAAATTTCCTTATGATAGTTTAAAGTCCATAGAAGCTACAATGTTGGATAAACTTAAACTCTCCTGTCTTTACTACTACAAAGTGCGTCATATTTTAAGTTTTAATCTGTGTTTTTTTTTCTTAGAATTTTTATTTTCCCATGACCAAATCATTATATATTGGTACGCTCTCTTCTTTCTTTGAAGCCCTGTAGCTTTGTAGGATAAGCCGATGTTTCAAACTCATCAGCCATTCTTCTGGGGGCGGAAACAAAGCTATCTGCTCCTATAAAGATTTACAACCTTGGAAACCCTATACGGGGTCACTATGAGTCAGAACCAAGTTGAAAGCACTTAACAACACAATAACACCATCTTTCCTAGAGTATCAATATTTTATAGAAAACTATAATGCTTGGCTAACCAAAGCTATAACTCTAAGAGCTCATAAAGCAGCATTTCCAGACTGTGTCAGAAACAAATGAAATGAGCAAAAAAGCAGACTGGATGAGAAGCTTTTTTGGCTACTAGGTTGAAAGCAAAACTCACAATAAATTTACAGCTTTCCAAAGTGTTCTCTGTTGCCTAACCCAGTATCAAGTCTCTAAGGTTAGCAACAGAGGATCCTTCAGTGACATATGTGTCATTCCCATGCAGGAGACTACTTGTAGAGGTCTTCTGACAAATCACAATATTATGGAAAACAAACAAACAAACAGTGTTCACATTTTAAATTGCTTTGCTCTAATTCTTAATAGCTATTAATTAGTTCCTTGAAATTTTCTATCTTGCATTACAATTCTGTCTATGATAGTATAATATTTATATGCCTACAAGGCAGACCAACCAGTTAAAACAACTATCATTCAAATCTATGTACCAAGCATCAAAACCAATGATGAAGAAATTGAACAACTCTACCAACTTCTTCAGTCTGAAATTGATTAAACATGCATTCAAGATGCATTGATAGTTGCCAGTGATTAGAATGCAAAAGCTGGAAACAAACAGGAAGGACCAGTAGTTGGAAAATATAGCTTTGGTAAGAGAAAGGATGCTGAAGATCACTTAATAGAATATTGCAAGATCAATGACTTATTAATTGCAAATACCTGTTTTCAACAACATAAACAGTGAATAGGTCTTGCCTAGCCTCTTATACTTTTGAAATGTTATCAGAAGGGACTAGTCCCTGGAGAAGGACAACATACTTGGTAAAGTGGAGGATCAGTGAAAAAGAGGAAGACCCCAACAGGGTGAGCTGGCATAGTGGTAGCAATAATGGGCTCAAATGTGCCAATAATTGTGAGGATGGCAGAGGACTGGCCAGTGTTTTGTTCTGCTATGCATAGGCTCGCTATGTGTCAGGACCGACTTGAAGGCGCCTAACAACAATCAGATAGAATCCACCGAAATCATATTGACTACATCTGTGAGAGGAGATATAGAGAAACTCAGTATCACAAGCCAAACATTAGGTCAGGGGCTGACTGTGTAAAAGACCATTAAATGCTCATATGCAAGTTCAGGCTGAAAGTGAAGAAGATTAGAACAAGTCCAGCAAAGCCAAAATGCTACCTGAATTTAGAGACCACATCAAGAATAAATTTGACACACTTAGATTTAATCAACAAAGACAAGAGGAATTTATATAAAATTCGTTGTGGAATGACATCAACAACATTTTATATAAAGAGAGCAAAGGGTTATTAAAATGACAAGAAAAGAAAAAGTGGTTGTCAGAATAGTCTCAGAGATTTGCTTTTGAATGCAGAGTACCTAAAGCAACTGAAAGAAATGATGAAGTAAAAGAGCTGAACAGAAAATTTCAAAGGAGAGCTTGAGAATACAAAGTAAAGAATTATAATAAAATGTGCGAAGACTTGGAATTAGAAAGCCAGAAAGGAAGAACAGGATAAGCATTCTCAAGCTTAAAGAACTGAAAAAAAATGTTTTGATTCACAATATTGAAGGATTCTATGGACAAAATGCTAAGTAATTCAGGAACCATCAAAAGAAGACCAAAGGAGAATACAGAGTCACTGTATCAACAAAGAATTGTTGATTTAAGGAGGTAGCATATGATGAAGAACAGATGATACTGAAGGAAAAGGTCTGAGCTGCACTGAAGGAGTTAATGAAAACCCAGACTACAGAAATGGATGAAATACCAATTGAAATGTTTAAATAGACTGAATCAGTGCTAAAAGCACTCACTAGTATATGCCAAGAATTTGGAAGGCAGCTACCTGGCCAAATGATTGGAAGAGATCTCTGTGCCCATTCCAAAGACAGGTGAACCAACAGAATATGGAAATTATGAAACAAAACCATTAATATTACATGCAAATAAAATTTTGCTGAAGATAATTTAAAAACAGTTGCAAAGCACATCAATAGGAGCTGCCAGAAATTCAAGCTGGATTTAGAAGAGGAGGTTGAATGAGAGATATCACTGCTGATGTAAAATGGATCTTGGCTGAAAGCAGAGAATACAAGAAAGATGTTTATCTGTTTTGTTGATTCTGCAAAGCCATTTGACTTTGTAGATCATAAAATTGCAAAGAAAAACTATTCAAGAACACTTAACTGTGTTCATGAGAAACCTGTACACAGACCAACAGGCAATTACTAGAACAGAATAAGAGGCTGCTGAGTGACTTAAAATCAGAAAAGGTGTGTACCAGGATTATATTCTTTCACCATACTTATTCA
>NW_006408659.1:5535767-5540005 GCF_000296735.1 Chrysochloris asiatica | reverse complement strand
AAAATATTAATGAAAAAGGTGTCACTTTAAGGAATAAGGTGGGTCTGACCAGAGCCATGGTATTTCCAAACACATCGTAGGCATATGAAAGCTAGACAGACAATGAATAAGGAAGACCAGAGAATAATTGATAAATTTAAGCTATGGTGTTGATGAAGAATGTTGAAAGTTCCATGGACTGCCAGAAAAACAAACAAATCTGTCTTGGAAGAAGTATAGGTAGAATATTCCTTAGAAGTGAGGGTGGTGAGACTTCATCTCATGTTTTGGACATGCTATCAGGAGTAACCAATCCCTGGTAAATGGCATCATGCTTGGTAAAATAGAGGATCAGTGACAAAGAGGAAGACCTCCAATGAGATGGATTGGCACAATGGCTACAGTGGGCTACAAAAGGAACAATTGTAAGGATGGTGCAGCACTGGGCAGTGTTTCATTCTGTTGTCCATAGGATCACTGTGAGTTAAAACTGAGTCAATCAAACATAAAAAGAACAAATACACTAATTACCTCCTTATTTAAAGGCATTCTAAAAAGCAGCATAAAGGAGGTAGAATTTATATTATGGGCCATCTCTTGACTAAATAGAGTGTTTTAGGGAGGGGGGGAATCAAGTTACCCCAAAATAAATTTCAAAAGAGCAATTTCATAATCAACTAAATCTTTGAAATGAATAGAAGATCTGTAGCCCAAAGAGTTATTGTTTCATTAGACTGCTTCTGAATGGATTTGGAGATAGCCCATTCCATTGCTGAAACTAGGATCCAGATACATCATATTGAAACTAGTGATAGAATTTGTTTATGTTTATGTTCATTAAATAGTCCTGGACATCTTAAAATTATGCAGAATATCTATTTTACATTTTTATTTTTTCTTATTCTTTTTTAACTATTAAAATAATCAAACTGTTCCATGTAAATGTTACTTCTGATTTTGAACAGCAAAATTCTCTTATCCATCATATTATAGTCTGGGAGGGGTAAAACAACTTTGAAACATATTTTCAAAAAGACAAACCCTAGTCTTAACTAGGCATGGTCCTTCCATCATGAGTGTTTCCAAACCCACTAACTACGTCTGTGTACCAGATAAAGGTGCTTGTATTCTCTTCTGTACTATAGTGATATGCAAGGGGGCTTCAAAAGGTTTTGTGGAAAAATTCCATTATCTTTCAGTTCCATATTTCCGTGAACTTTTTGAAGCCCCATTGTGTGCCTGTGAAATATACATAGGGTAGCTCTGTTCCAGGACCTCCTCAGTGAGAGATGTCTTTTAATTGTAGGCATTATATTAACCTTTGTGGTATGATCCTTTTCTCAACTGTCAGCCCAACCTACTGATCAGCCCTCCTCAAAGCCACAGTAAAATCAGCATGCTTAAATAGGGCAGGAATGCTAACATCCCAGATCTGAAAGAGGTAATTTGGTCCAAAATGCACTCCAGTAATGTTTGTTTTTCAGATAAAGTACTTACAATTCTGTCACTGCCCTTTTGACCCCCTTTTCCGTGTTCATGAGCTTCTAGAAGAAAGTGATATTTGATATTTAGCTCCCAGAGTGAACTGGGATTTCAGTCCAATATTATCTCTGGTATAAACATCCGGCTACCATTCATACCTTGGAGAAAATGATTAAGTGAATTTCATCAAGGGAACAAAATGGAAGCTTATAAGGATCTTTTTTTCCCTTTCCTTCCTTCCTCTTGTCCTTCTTTCTTCCTCTTTTCCTCCCTCCCTTCCTCTCTTCCTTCTATTTCTTCACTTCTTCTTCTCCTCTCCCCTTCCCTCCATTCTTCTCCTCTCATCTTCTCTTCATTTTGTTTGTTCAGTCATCTGTTTGTTCTTTCATTGCTTTCAAACTCCTGAGCACGCATGTTTCAAACTAAGGGAAAAATAAATAAATAAATAAATAAATAAATAGATAGATAGATAGATAGATAGATAAATAAATAGATAAGTAGATAAATAGATAAGTAGATAAGTAGATAAATAGATAAATAAATAAATAAAAATTATATATATATATTTTATATATATATATATATTTTTTTCCTTACAATTTAGAACAGAATGGAGTGACTTCTGTGGGGGCAGGAAGGGTGAGGGAGAGAGTGTGAAAGCTGTAATTACAGTTCACACTCTGTGTTTCATAATCTGGGCCCATCAGTGTATATAACATCTCCATCTGAGCCATGTGGTTATGGTTAAGTGCCATTCAGTCGGTTCCGACTCATAGCTACCCTGTAAAGGGTTTCCAAAGTGCATCTGTTAAGTTTGAACTGCTGACTTTGTGGTTTGTAGTCTAGTGCTGATCCTACAGCACCACATCAGGAGTTCATCTAAGCCATTGTTGCTGTTACGTACCATCGAGTCAGTTCTGACTCATAGTGAACCTGTTTAAGGTTTCTGAGGAGCGGCTGGTGAACTTGAATCGCTGACCTCGTGGTTCAAACCGGCCTTGGAGTCCAGCACATTAACCCAGAGCATCACACCTGGACTCCATCTGAGCCATAGGGAATGCAAAGCAGCACTTTAACCTGTTGCAAAACATACCTTAAAAGCTACACTCCCCAGGTTTCTGGAAAACAAAAGCTGCCAGAACCTTTGGCCTCAAAAAGGGGCACACTTTCTATTATTGACTTTTTCCCTCTAACTCCTCATCACCCTAAATACAGCAAGTTAAGGGGTAAGAACAAAAAGAAAGGATCATTTCAGTTTGCTTATGTGATATGATCGCTGAAGGTATGATGAGAAATCACAGGTTGAAGCTGAAGTCAAATGAATTTAATATCTAGGAGGTTTGGGCAAGTCAATTGAAGGTTAGACAATTTCTTTCTTTAGTAGGAATATTCTTTTATCTGTTGAGGTACGTTATTTACTTGACCCACATCTATTTGTCAGTTTGTTTTACTGTGGTGGCTACTGTGTTGCTATGATGCTTGGAGCTATGCCAGCAATATTTCAAATATCAGCAGGGTCACTCATAGTAGAGAGGTTTCAGCAGAGCTTCCAGACTAAGATAAAATAAGAAGAAAGTCATGATGATTTACTTTTGATAAGTAGCCAGTGAAAACACTATGGACCACAGTAGAATATTGTCTGAAATAGAGTGCTGAAAGATGAATCCCCTTCGTTGGGAGGTATCAATGGACACACACATGCTGGTGATTATCAAGATTATCTGAGGCTGGAAAACACTTCTTCCTGTTGTTCCTGGAGTTACCACGTGTCTAAGCTGACTTGACAGCAACTAACAACAACATTTGCTTGAACAAAGGGCGAGTGCTGCGTTCAGCTTCTGACAGCAGGGATGTATTTTGTGCAATTAGAACTCTTTCCCTCCCTAATTGGGAATATTCTTAGCACATTTAAGTTGTTTTTATTTTCTGATATTTAAGAAAGTATGTAAGCAGTTGAAAAAGAATAAAATTAGTATATGGGAATTAAGTGGAACATATAATGAGAAAACAAAGATGAAAAATCTTATCTTTTACAAATGAAGAGAAAAATACTTTAATAAAAGTGATGTTGTCTTGAGAACAGTTTGAAAGTAATGGTTCAATTTATGAGAATACTCATTACATAGATTCTTCTTATTATCAAAATTATACCATTCCATTTTCTTAAATAAATTCTGCTGTTTATCATAGAACATATACTGAAGAATGCATTTAGAAAAGAGACAATAAATTAATAAAATACACAATCATAACCATATAATGCAGTTCATATTAAAATTTCTCCAACTATCCCCCAAATGTTCTCCTTTATAGCTGAGTTTGTTTTTCAGTTCCTTTGATTCAAGGTCAAGTTTTACATTTCCTTGTCAATATCTCTTTAGTCTCATTTAACCTAGAATAATCCCTCGACTTTTTTTTGTTGTTGTATGTTTTTCTTGACAGTGACATTTTTCATGCATTCTAATCTCATATCACCTCATGTCTCATTTTCTAGGTTATCTGATGGTTTCTACATTATGTGGTTCACTAAAAAACATTTTTTAGCAACAATACTACATACTGGAGATATGTCCCTCTCTTTGCACAACTTCAGGGTGCTCATAATGTCAATTTGTTCTTTTATTAGCATTGCTTAACATGATCACTTGGCTTAGATGTTGCCTGCCAGATTATCTCTCTGCTGTAAAAATTGCTTTTTCCATTTGTAAGAAAATAATAATAATCTATGGGGGTTACACTTTGAGATCATATGAGCACACTCTTCTTTTCTTTCTCTT
>NW_006408659.1:5533232-5535643 GCF_000296735.1 Chrysochloris asiatica | reverse complement strand
TTTGAGAATCAGCAAAACAGTTACTTACTGGACTGCTAACCAGTGGTTAGCAATTTGAATCCATCCAGTGACTCCACAGAAGCAAAAACTGCCAATTTGCTTCCATTAATATTTGTGGTTGTTAAGCACTATTGAGTTGGTTCTGACTCATAGCAACTCTATGTAAGGTTTCCAAAGAGTAGCTGGTGAGGTTTGAACCACCAACCTTGCAGTTCAAACTAGCCTTGCAGTCCACCACATTAAACCTCAGCACCACACCAGGACTCCATTAAGATTACAGCCCAGAAAACCCTATGGAGTTGTTGTACTCTGTCATAGTGAATCATTTTATGAGTCGAAATGGCAACAACAATGGAGTCAACAAGTACAATTTATTTCCCTCATTACTCTTTTTGATATTTAAAATAATTCTAAATTTAGCAGTGACAGACCCTTTAAACCAGTGTCTAAGTCTTTCTATTCATAATGATTTACCTCTGCGAGCCTCTGTTTTCCTATCAGTACAGTGGAAATACTTTCTTTGCATGGGTGTGGAGAATTAGAGGTTCTATTTTCAAGACTGTCAGTAAAATATGTGGTGTGAATAAAAAGTGTAATAACTCTTCATTATAATGGTAATTTCAGATCCTTTTCATGGTGTGTGTGGTGGTGGTGGTTATGTGCTGTGGCGTCAGTTCTGACTCATAATGACCCTGTGTAGGGTTTCTAAGGCTGTACATCTTTATGGGAGTAGAAAGCCTCATCTTTCTCCTACAGAGTAGCTGGTAGTTTCAAACTGCTGACCCTTAGGTTAGCAGCCTGATTTGTAACTACTATAGTACCAGAGCTCCTTATTATGGTGTGCATGGGTGGCTTTTGTTCCCCTGATTTATTCAGAGTTATTAACCACTTCCCAGATACTAGCATCTGACAACAAAGTATGAGAGACACACTAGGGAAAAAACACAACCCCTGTATCCAAAGTCTGTGGCCTAGTGACCAAGAGTAAAATATATATGTATTACTGTTCAGAGGAGGCGTCCTGGTGTGGTGCTGTGGGTTAATGCACTAGACTGCAAAGCCATTTGAACTGCAAGGTCAGTGGTTCAAGCTCACGGAAAGCCTATACAGGGTCGCTATGAGTCGGAATCGACTCGGCGGCACTTAACAACAACAACAACTGTTCAGAGGAAGAGGAGCAGAGCAATATGAGAGTCTCCAACAATAGAACTAGTTCAGTTTTAAGGGAAATAAAAGAATGCTTTGCAGGGAAAATGATATTTAAAATAAAAAACCACACAGACTGTGTTATCTAAAATTACCAGCAAGGGCAGCAGATATCAGCCACATTAAGGTAAACAAAGAAAACACAGGAACAAGAAATACCACAAGTAAAGTATCCAGAAGCCACCAAAAAGGATGAAATATTTGGAGAATTTCAAGAAACAGGTTAGGTCTATATGAAACAACTTGAGAATGCCGAGAGCGGAGATTAGAGAACGCATTCACATTTTAAACACTTGTGAGACCTTTAAGAAAATCAACAACCATTAATTTACCATATCGTTAAAATTGTGTAGCTTTATTTGAATGAGCTGTAAGTAACAAATGGTGTAAATGATTTAGTAAGCATATTTGAATGAAAGGATGGAGGAAAAGCCTCATAAAGTCTACACATTTTTACATTTGTAAGTTTCTGTAGGCTCAATGCTGTGTGGTGCATGCTGATGTATCTCCTCCAAAGTAAAATACAATTTGACACATCTCATACTGCCTCTCAAAAACAGAGGCATGGGAACAAACAAGATGGCAGATTGGGTGGAAGAGCAGTGAGGAGCTCCACTGACAACAACACAGAATACAGGACCAAGCAGGCTCAGGGGATGGTCCCAGAACTCTGAACCACATATAAAGGAATATTTATAAGGTTGGAAGGCTTACAGCTGGGGGAGTTTGTGGCAGAAGCAAAAAATCCATTGCTTTCTGGTTCGGAACACTCAGCTGCTCCAGGATCCGCCATCTTGGGTGAGTCCAAGCAGGGGAAGGATTGGAGTGGCCATGAACGCCTGACAGAGGTAGAGGTATGGACATTCTTTTCTTTTGGTTTCTGTTTGTTGGTCACTTGCTGTCTGTGTACCTCCATTCTGGTGACTATAAGGGTGCCTGAGCTAGTGGACACCCCAGCCCCACCTTCGGAGGGTTCTACTACGCATGTGCACAGATCTCCTTGAAATTTAAAGAGACAGTTTCCACTTAAAACCAAATGGCCACAGCCAGCCCTGAACTGTTTATAAGTAGAAAAAAGGCCTGAACGGGAATTGTGGAATGGGACAAGCAGACAAAAAAGGAAATAGGCTGAAAATTAAATCCTACGTTTTGTCACAATGACCAACAGTGGTATCTTGAAATTTCTTAAGAAAAGAGTGAAAAGG
>NW_006408659.1:5531103-5532242 GCF_000296735.1 Chrysochloris asiatica | reverse complement strand
ATACATGCCTGAGTGGGGTTTTTTGTTTGTGTGTTTTTTAAAAAGCTAAAGTGGATAGAGAGAAATACTGTTAACTGATGGTACATGGAAGGGAGTATAATCATTGTAATGAAACAAGGTGTATGATTTGTTGAACGTAAAACTGATAATATGCCCTGTAAACATTCACTCAATCCACAATAAAAACCTTAAAAAAGAGAGAGAGAGAGAGAGAGAGAAAGAGGCACAACACTTGGTAGGCCTTTCTGGATTTTGGAGTCACCATATATAACATTTGAAAGTGCTGTTTGATTTATGTACAAAGTCATCCACCTAAGACTGCCTGTTTTGAATGGGGACCAGAGCAAGAGAAGGCTCTACAAATTCAGGTTGTCATATAAGCTGCTGCTTTATCACTTATTCCTTATGACCCAGCAGATTTAATGATACTTGAAGTGTCACCAGCAAGTATTAAGGTTGTATGTGGTCTCTGGCAAGCACCAATAGAAAACTCAGAGTTAAGCCTCTAGAATTTTGGGTTAGATCAGTACCTACCTTCCACTGAAGATAACTATTCTTCTTTTGAGAAATTGCTTCTAATTTACTACAAGGCTTTGATAGAAAGTGAATTCTTACCTACAGTAAGTGATACTGTGGCATAAATGTCCCATTATAAACTGAATATTGTCTGAGCCACTTGGCCATAAGATTGGGTATGCATAACAACAATCTATCATTAAATAGAAATGATATTTAAACAATTGATATTAGGTAGGTCCAGAAGGTATAATTAAATTGCGTGAACATACTTATAGAATGCATTGCATTGGTTTAAAAACTGTATCTCAAAGCAAAGGAAGTACATCAATGGACTCATGCCCATGGAATTAAATGGTCTTACTACATGCCTCTTTGCATATTTTATTATAGAACCTAGTTTTGTCTTCTAGAGCTGGTCTTTGAAATTTTCTGTTCAGCTCTTGGATCTCTTCAATTCTTCTCTGTCTACGCTGGAGAGCAAGTTTTAAAGTGTACTCTGACATCCATTTTGACCTTTTCCTTCTTTCTTCTCTTCTTAATGACTTTTTGCTCTCTTCATGTATGATGTTCTTGATGTCATCCCACAACTCTTCTGGTCTTCGGTCTTTGGTGTTTAATGC
>NW_006408659.1:5516000-5530058 GCF_000296735.1 Chrysochloris asiatica | reverse complement strand
CAGGGTAGCTATGGGTCAGAATCAACTCAACAGCACTTAACAACAATAACAACAACAACTATATGCCTCAATGTTCAGAAGCAGCTGGCATAATTGTAAGGTGGAATAGCTTATTAAACACTCAATAGTGATAATGATTGGCAAACAAAAGTTCTCTGAAGAAATAGAATTTTGTCTTTCAATATGAAGTTTATTCTTTGAATCAGAGATTATCATATCTGTTTTCTCCTTAGTCAGAATACATGGGCTTCTGGCAAAGTTAAACTTGGCTAGTTTCCAGACCCTACTCCTCAAGGTGGAAATGCTTCCAACGTGGGACACACCAATGTTTCCACAGAACTGAAAGGTGAGACTAACACCTATTTGTTTAAGATTTCTTATATCATTGAATTAACAGGTTTTGTTTATGTTTTCTTTTCTTTTCTTTTTAATCTATTGAATTAAGCCATCGGAAATATCATGACCTGACACCGTAAGCCACTTCTTTTCCTTTATTTCTTCTCTTTGGGTAAAGGCTGCTTTTTTTTTTTTTTAATCTTGAAGAGTTGATCATTCTATGGTGTGCATATCTCACTGGTGTTGTTGTCTCCTATATACCTATCTAGTGCTTGGCTGGAAATTGAGCCACAAGGATGAGTTCAGTTTCAGATCTGAAGAGTAACCAAAAGCCATAGATTCAGGTGTTCCAGTTTCTATCTGATCAATAAACATGGTCTTTGTTATGATTTTGAGTTTTGTTCCAATTTTTCTTCCACTCTATCCAGAAACTCCTAATGTGATCCTTTTCAGAGCATTTGGGAGTGGTAGCTGAGGGGCTAGTTCTTCTGGTCTCAGGGTCATGGTCAATATTGTCCATTTGACATAGGATATTTGTACATGGGTATTTGCCTTTGCTGCACATATATCCATGACTGTGGAGGAGAATACAGAAAGCCAAGTTATGAAAACTTCTTAGACATTACCAAATGCTGTGAGGGAATGAATTGCTATGCCTAGGGGTTCATGAACATCGTCTCAGGGACACCATGGTCAATTGGCATAACATAGGCCACAAACACAACGTTCTATATCTTACTTTGTTGAATAGTCACTAGGGTCTTAAAAATTCATGAGAGTTCATGTAAGGTGCATGTTTAGGTACTCCATCTCTGGAAGAAAGAGTGATGAAAATTGAGGATACTTGGAAACAATTAGTTTAATGGACATGGTGAACACCCCACTTTTTTCCTTTTAACTTTTACATCGAATTGAGTGAGGGTTTACAGAACAGATCATCAAGTTTGGTGCAGTGCATTACTTTATATGATTTTTCTGTTCATAGTCTTTGTAATTCCCACCAAACATTTTTTTGCCCTGCTGGGTCTGGGTAAGAGAAGGTGGGAGAAGATGCAGATAGGATTTGTGATTCAGTTGCATGTGATTAATAGAGCTAATTGTGATGGTAAAAACTGGAACTTTAAAGTAATTAAAATAACCCATCTCAGAAGCAGGAATGGGGTATCTTGATATCATCAAAGAAGAAAGTTCTGGATTGGAGCATGTCCTTTGGACCCAGATATTTCTGCACATTGAACATTTTCAACCCAGAGACAGAAAATAGTAACACTGGAAGAGTGGAAGAGGAACAACAGCAAAACCAAGAGTCAGAACATGAGACAGTGCTTTATATGGAGCAATTAAAGCAGAGTGACTTTGGATAGGAGGCTAACTTGCAGAGTGGGCACTTAATTGGGAAAGCTGGGTTGGATGATCGATGGAGCCAGAGCCACGTGCTTTCAGGCTGAGGCTTAGGGTTGAGTGGTGTACCCTGTGGGAATTTTTCAGAGTTATGTAACATTGGCAATACAGGGAGAGGCATGCTTGTGGACATGACTCAGGAGAGGCTGGCCAGATTGGAACAAATGTGCCCTGAGAATTTCTGACCCTGAACTGTAACCTATCAACTTCTGTATTATGTCTTATAACTGTGAGCATGGTGACTGAGTTCTGTGTGGTCATTTAAATGAATAATCGAACACAATAGAGAAGTAGAGTCAGCCATGGGAGGGGTTATTTGATGCTTATTTTTTGAAGTTTTACATTCAACAAATTATATATTTTGCTTCATTGTAATGATTGTGATACCCTCACTGTAATATCAGTTATCCAACTTCTTCCCTATGATTCATGTTTCCATTCTACCTTTGTTTTCAACACTTCTGAATTTTGTCCTTAGACAAATGTTGCCCTTTCAGTCTTGACTTGTTGAGCATTTCATGGTGTGCATACTTCCCGAGTGTTGTCTCCCTATATAATTATCTACAACATGGCTTAAAATGGAACCATGAGGATGAGGTCAGTCCCAAATTTGAAGGGTGACAAGGCCAAGATTCTCAGGTTCCTCCAGTCTCCTTCTGGTCAGTAAGTTTAGTCTTTTTTAGGCGTTTGAATTTTGTTCTACATTTTCACCCATTGTATTCAGGACCTTCTAATGTGATCTATTTATGAATAGTTGGTAGTGGTAGATATCATCTAGTTTTTTTTTGGTCTCTGGGTCTTAGTGATTGTTCACATGTTTCATTAGTCATTGCACTAATTGATCCCAAGCATCTTCAATTTTCCCTACTCTTCCATCACTCTTTTTCCTTCCCAGTGGAAGAAAACAATAGATGGTACCTTAAATAGTCACTCAAGAGCTTTCAAATCCCAGTTGCTACTTATAAAAGGAGGATAAGAAACATTGTATTATGGATTGTTTTATTCCATTTGACCATGGTGTCCTGTGAGGCTGTGGTCCAGAGCCCCCAAGTCCCAGAAACTCATTCCCTCAAGGTGCTTGTTAATCTTTCAGAAATTTAAGACTTGCAAGATTGAAGGAGTCTATGAGCAAAATATTGGATGCAGATAACATGAAAAGAAGATGGAAGTAATACACAGATCTGCTGCATCAAAAAGAAATACTGTATGTTCAACCATTTTAAGAGGTATCATATGATCAAGAGCCAGTGATACTAAAGAAAGAAGCCTAAGGTGCACTGAAGGGACTGGCAAAGAACAAGGCTCCAGGAATTGATCCAATACAAGTTGGAATCTTCCAATAAACTGATGCAGAACTAGAGGCACTCACTCATCTATGCCAAGATATTTGCAAGATAGGTACAAGGACAACTGACTGGAAGAGATCCATATTTGTGTCCATTCCAATGAGAGGTGACCCAACTGAATGCAGAAATCATCATACAATATTGTTGATATTGCATACAAGTAAATTTTTGCTAAATATAATTTTTAAATTGCTGCAGCAGTACATTGCTAGGAAACTGCCAGATATTCAGGCTGGGGACATGGAATAAGAAATATCATTACGGACATAAGATGGATCTTGGCTGAAAGCAGAGAATACTAGAAAGATGTTTACCTGTGCTTTATAGACTTCACAAAGGCTTTTGATTCTGTGGACCATGACAAGCTATAGACAAGTGCAGAGAATAAGTATTCCAGAACACTTAATTGTGTTCAAAAGGAACCAAGAGACAATTGTTTGAACAGAACAAGGAGACAATGAATGGCTTAAAATCAGGAAAGGTGTACATTAGGGTTGTGTTCTTTCATGATATTCATTCAATCTGTATTCTGAGCAAATAATCTGACAAGATGTATTATATGAAGAAGAATGTGGTATCAGAATTGGACGAAGACTCTGCAATGTACAGATCATATAACCTTGCTTGCTGAAAGCAAAGAGGGCTTAAAATACTTACTGATGAAGGTAAAAAAAAAAACACAGTCTTCTTTATGGTTTGCACCTCAACATAAAGAAAACAAAAATCCTCACAACTGGACCAATAAATAACATCATGATAAATGGCGAAAAGATTGAAGTTGTCAAAGACTTCATTTTGCACTGATGAACCATCAACATTCATAACAACAGCAGTCAATAAATCAAATGTATTGCATTAGGCAAATCTTCTGTGCAAGACCTCTTTAAAGTGTTCAAGAGCAAAGATGTCAGTTTGAGTACTCAGGTGTGCCTGACCATGATATTTTCAATAGCCTTAGATGCATATGAATGTTGGACAATTAATAAGGAAGACCGTAGAAGAATTGATGCATTTGAGTTATGATGTTGAAGGAAAATATTAAAAGTACCATGGTCTTCCAGAAGAACCAAGAAATCTGTGTTGGAAGAAGTACAGCCAGAGTGCTCCTAAAAACCAGGACAACCAGACTTCATCTCTCATACTTTGGACATATTGTCATGAAAGATCAGCCTCTGGAGAAGGACATCATGCTTGATAAAGTGGAGGCTCAGTGCACAAGAGGAAGATCTCCAATGATGTAGATGGCACAGTGGCAGCGGCAATGGGCTCAAGTGTAGCAGTGATTGTGAGAATTGGTGCTGGACTTGGCAGTGTTTCATTCTGTTGTGCATAAGGTCGCTATGAGTTATAACAACTCAATGGCAACTAACAACAACAACATAATTCCACCACATTCTTAGAAATGTTTGCAACAAAGGTAGATATTGTCACACCTTTACATATTTGTGGGTATATTACCAATTCTCTATCTCATACCTGTCTTTGTATCTAACCATGTATCTACTCAAGTTGAATCTTTTCCATCACTCAAGTTAACATGTGTCTACTCTCTAGCAAGTAGACCCATCCCTGGCAACCATCAAATAGTGCTTCTTTTAACATGAAAACCTGCTCTTCACTTTTACAATAGCTGTCTCATACAGTATTTGTCCTTTGGTGATTGATTAATTTTATCTATTACAGTGTCCTACATTCATGTTATGAGGTAATTCACAGATTCATTGTCTTCAACATTGCATAATATTCCACTGTGTGTACATAAGAAACTTTGTGTATTCATTTTTCCATTGATGGGCATTTAGGTTGACTCTATCTTTTTGCTATTATGAATAGTACTACAATGAACATGGACATGCATATAAATATATGTATATTCCTGTCACAGCTCTTATTTCTTGAGGATATATACCACATAAAGTGATTGCTGGGTTGCATGGTATTTCTATTTCCAACTTTTTGAGCCAGCGCCATACAATTTTCCAAAGTGGTTACACCTTTTTATAGTCCCATCAATAGTATGGTGGCTCCCAGTCTTTACACACCCTTGTCAGCACTTACTGTTTTTTGACTTTCTTATTCATGCTGGGGTGAGATATTGTATTGTTATGTTTATTTGCATCTTTAGTGATTATGATTGCAAGCATTTCTTCACATGTTGATCACTTGAATGTCTTCTTTTGTGAAATGTCACTTCATGTCCTCTGCCCATTTTTTATTTGGATTATTAGTCTTTTTCTTTTTTAGGTAATGAAGTATTTTATATATGTTAAAGTATAGTCTCTTGTCTGATATATGTCATTGCCAAAAACATTTTCCTCAATCTGTGAGAGGCTTAATGCACGGGACCTCCAGGTTGGTTTTAAACACAAGGTTGATGGTTCGAACTCACCAGCCACTCCTCAGAAGCCTTATGCAGGATGGCTGTGAACAGGAACTGACTTGATGGTACTTAACAGCCACAACAAAGTCATCTATTTTTTCTTCTGTTGCTTGCATGTTTGATAGTGTACTTATGTCGTGTCAGATTCCCTGTTTGTCCCTATTTTTTCATTGATGATCTTTATAGCTCTATTTGTTTGTTTGTTTGTTTGTTTGTTTGTTTGTTTGTTTTTTACATTTAATTCTTTAATCCATGTTGAGTTTGTTTTTGTATATGGTGTGAAATATAGGTCATGTTTTATTCTTGTTCAAATGGAGTTCCAGTTTTGCCTGCATGATTTGTTAAACCTATCTCTTCCCCATTTAAAGCATTTTGGCCCTTTGTCAAAGATCAGTTTACTGTACATGGATCAATGGATAAATTTACCCCTAGGTTTTTAATTCTGTCCCATTGATCTGTGTAGTTTTCAGTGTACCAGTAAAAGGCTGTTTTGACTACTCTGGCTGTTTAGCTGGTTTTGAGATTAGTAAGTAAGAGGCATCCTACTTCACTCTTCTTCTTTCTAAATGCTTTGCTTACCTGGGGTTTCTTTCCTTTCCAAATAAAGTTAATAATTAGTTTTTCCATCTCCTTAAAGAATCTGAATTTGTATTACATTATATCCATAGATCACTTTAGGTAGTATTGACATTTTCACAATGTTAAGTCTTCCTATCCAGGAGCATGGTACATTCTTCCAATTTTTGTAGGTCTTGGTTTCTTGTAGCAGTGTTCCATAGTTTTATTTGTATAGGTCTTTTGTTTCTCGGAGTAGATTTATTCCAAAGAATTTCACCTTTAAGGTGTTTATTCTAAATTGTATTGTTTTCCTGATTTCCTTTTCCAAGCTGTCTTTATCGGTATAAAGGAATCTCACTGATTATGTGTCAATCATGTACCCTCCCACCTTTTTCACAGTTAAAGAAAAGAACTTGAACAAATTACTTTCAAATAAAAAGTCTATTTCATGAGGCTCATGGACCAGGGCTTAATGACAAAAGATGAAGGGTCATGCTGAATGTCTAAATCCTGCCCCTTTCACAAATCCATGAGTCAATCCACATTGACATTGACTTTCCACTTTCATCTAGTTTATTCAGCAAGTGATACCACAAAGTCCAAGCTTCCAGAGAGGCATTACTGAGTGTTTCTCAAAGTAGTGGATGGAACATGCTTAAAATTTGGATAATTTATGAGTCAGAGGTTCTCCTCCTTGTATTGGACATTTGACATGTGAATGGAAATAGATGACATCCATTAATTTCCAGAAGATGGAACCACAAAACTTACAAAGAAAGAAGAAAAGTGAGAAACTTGAAGACTCTCTCTGAAGATCTACTGAAATGTATAGATTCTGTCCTCAGAAATAGGCTTTGTTGCCTAAATGCACATGTATATGTGTGTGTGTGTGTGTGTGTGTGTGTACGCGTGCACAGACTGTTGGAAGAGTTTAAAGATTCCTAAGGATTGTCAATGGATCCCAAGCTTAGAATTTCAGCAGGTGACAGGCTTCTGGCATCCCTTTAGAAAGCCTCAAGTTCTTCCCACTGATTTTAGAATGTCAACCTTTGGAACTTTATTAAGAATAGTAATCCCATTCCTCTAGACATAAACACTTTGATACACCCCTGACAGTGATTCATTCCTGACAGAGCTTAGGGGCTTGAGGAGCCACAGAATGTTTTCATTATAGAGCTCTGGCTTCTCTTGTTTGGAGCTTTAAGTATTGATGAGCTCCCTTAAGTTTAGCCATTTAAAAACACTGCTTTGCAGTGCTAGACCAAGTGTGCCACAAGGGACTACAGTGTCCAGGGTTCATGATCACGCTGCATCTCAGTAGTCTTGGATTTTAAATTTCCTCTTGTCCTTCTTCCTTTATGCCCTCTCTCCACTAAGGCTTTGTCCCTTCCACACCAGAATATCATGATTCTGATTTTTTTTTTTTCAATATATTCCTATATCCACCCATAGTCATCAAGTCAATTATAACTCACAATGAACTTATGAGATAGAGTAGAACTGTTCCATAGGATTTCTGAGACTATAAATCTTTATGGGAGCGGACAGTCTAATCTTCCTCCTGTGGAGCAGCTGGTGTGTTTGAACACCAACTTTGTAGTTAGAAAACAACACTTAACCTAGGGAATCACCAGGGCTCCTTAATATAAACACAGAAAATGGAAATTCACTTGTCACATTGAGCACACTTTTGCCTATATGCAACCATTATGTGAGGTGAGTGATCAGTGTTATAGACTCTGAGTATATATGCTGTAGGATCATCTGCGATTTATTTCTTTATGTTTTAACAGTTTTGTGTGGTTTAGACATTTGTGTATATAAATATATAGAGACTAGCCACAGCAGAGATATTCTCTGAAACCTCGTTAAAAATGGCAGCTGTCTGGCCTACCCCAGACCTGCAGAATTAGAATCTGCATTTTTAACAAAATTCCCAGAGGATTTTAATACCTTTGAATTTGGGAAACTCTGATTATAGGTGATTTAGCTGATGCTTTGGAATTACTTAGTCAATGAAATAGAGAAACAAGTAACATTTTTCCACATCACAATTAACCAGATTGGTCAGCATAAACATTTTTCACATAAGTGGATTTTTAGGCTAAATTATGATTTATTTATTAAACTTTTGTGAGCTAAAATGGACTGGTATTGGCCATTTTGAATTTGATGACCACATGGTTTATTATGCCAGAAATGACAAATTGAAGAGGAATGGTGTTGTATTCATTGTCAAAAAGGTTAGGCTTAGATCAGGTAATATGTCATCACAAACATCCTTCCCTTGCTCATAAATGTCAACCATACTTATTTCCTTAAGGAGCATAGTAGCTTGGCATGAAGTCTATAATTAACTTCTCTTTCAATATCCATATTTTTTTCACTTCCCCAGAGTGCTTGATTAGGCATTTTTGAATCCTTGGTACAAATGAAGTCAGAGTCATTAGCAGGGAATCATAATACTTGCTTCTGATTCAAAGGCTATACACTGGCTTCTTCCTTGAGGTGAAATGGAGAATTCTGGTGGCTGCACTGTGCTTGCTGTTTGGTTCATCTGTTCACTCTGAGTCTGTGAACTGTTCTCATTAAATGCTATTGACAAACAATACAAAGCATGGAGTCCCTGAGTGATACAAACAGTTAACATTCAACTAAGCTAAAATGCTTACGAGGTTGGAGGTTTTAGTTCACCCAGAAGTCACCCAGAAGAAAGGTTTGCTGATCTATTTCCAAAAAACAACAGCCACTTAAAACATAAGAACACATTTCTATGTTGACACACATGGGATCTCCAAGAGGTGGTACCCACTCTGTGACAACTAGTATTTTTTAATGTACAGCATTAGATGGAGGTTCCAGAGGTCAAACAGCAGAAGGAACACGGCAAGTACGAAACAATGAAAAGTAACTGAGGTCAGATATCCTAAGAGAAATGAAACTACCAACTGCAGATGTGTCTTGGAGGTAACCAGATTGTTTTGGGATTTGACATAGTCTATAAATGGATCAGGATGACCAATATTATACTTTGTGCCATACAAATACCCACATCTGTATGTGTATTAGAAACAAGCAAGAGGTCTGTATGTGTATTAGAAACAAGCAGCAAGCTTATATCCATAGACCTAAATGTAGCAATGACAGGAAAAAGCACCCCAGAAACAACAAAAAATTAATAACAACAGTCATGTGTAGTGGATGACTTTGAAAAGGGATATCTTTAATAACTAAATCCAGTGACAAATTATTCTCTGATGGTAACCATTATGGGTTACGCCATTTGGGAGATGATTCCACACAGCATTCCCAGGAATGCTTGCTTTCCTTTAGATGTCTGGACTCTGTCAAATTTTCCATCTCATTCCAGAGATCTCAAATTCCTGAAATTGACATTGATCTGCTATATCACATATAAGGATATCACAAACTTTCAGTTCATTCTCTACCATTTAGGCTCAAGGAAAAAAAAAACCGCAAAGACACAAGACTAACTTTTCTACCTTAAGTTAAACAGACAGTACAGTGGCCTGCTTACTGCTTTCTAGTAACTTCTAAATCTACAGGCAGCCAGCCCCTACAGTGATCTCCATGGAGCTCAATGACCAATCTCCTGGCTCCCTTTGTCTGAGTCAGCTAAAAGGTTTCTCAGCTTAGTGCTACCCTTGAATGACACTCTATCTGTAGGTTATATTACACCATAAAAGGTATAATTAGTTTTGTTCTGTTGTAAACTTATTTAGCATCACCTGCAATGTAAAAGGTAATAAAATTGGAAGGCAGATAGGTTTTTTTTTTTGGTTGTTTTCAGTTTGCCCTTGCTTCTTACTTTTTTTTTTTTTTTTTTGCTTTTTTTGTTGTTGTTATGCACAACAAAAGAAAACACTGTCAGGTCCCCCACCAACTTCACAATCATTGCTAAGTCTGAGCCTTTTGTTGCTGCTACAGTGCCAATCCATCTCATTGGAGGGGGAGGGCTTCCTCTTTTTCTCTGACCCTCCACCAGAATAAACATCCTATACATGGAGATGTCACTATCTCCAAAGTTATGAAAGAACTGAGGAAAGTGAGCTTCTATGACTTCAAAAGCAGAAAAGGAAAAGGTCAGCAGAAACCATCTAAGAAGCCATACTTAGGTATGGCCAACTTGCAAGGAATATTTTAATCACCATCCCTCCCTGCTCTGTGTGTGGCTGTAGTTAACATTTGTGTAATTTGATGATCTTTGTTGGATGTTGATTTCCAACTTTCCCTTATGTGGCCAGCTTTGTCTAGTTGTAAGTGGCTTTCTAGAATGCCATTCTTCATTATCCGTGCATTACCCTTTCTAGGTACGGACTGGGATCTGCACCATTTCTTTTTTATCACATATTCTTGTGTAGTTGCAAGAATAGCTATTAAGGAGAAAATAATTGTCAGGAAGGTACCAAAATATGACACTAATGGGTTCCTTTAGCTCTCTAATTTGGTCATAAGTTACAAGTTCCTTGAAGGTGAAACTTTTGTATTATCTCTTCCATAGCTTTTAGCTAAATACAGGTTCTATTGTAGATCATTAGGAAGTGCTTATTGAGTCATAAAGGAGATGCACTTAGAATAAAGGCTTCTTTTTGATCCACTTGAAACAGTTTCCATTTAATATTTATGCTTTTGAACATCATATAGGACTTTGGCAAATGCTTTATATTTGCCAATCTTGTTCATTGAATAAAAATTCAAATAAAAGAAAGTATTGGAGAACCCTAAGGATTGATTTTCAAAGAGAAGTTGTTGCTGTTGTTAAGTGAAGTTGAGTCAGTTCCGACCCATAGTGACCCTGAATGGGGTTTCTGAGGAGCAGCTGGTGAGCTTGAACTGCTGACCTTGAGGTTCAAACCGATTTTGCAATTCAAATGCTTTATATTTACCAATCTTGTTAATTGAATAAAACTTCAAATAAAAGAAAGCAGTGGAGAAACACAAGGAGTAATTTTCAAAGAGATTGAAGGTACTAATTGTGAATATTCAGAATTGGAAAGACAGAGAAGAGAAGAAGGAAAACATGTCTAATATAAAGTCATAAAATTAAATAGAATAGCTGGGATATAATACATAACAGTGAACTGGAGGGCAACAAATGTTTTGATTTAGTTATATCAATTCTTGAGAAATGGTCTGTGGACAGAATGCTATGTCTTTAATTTTAATAATTATCAGAGATGAAGCAGATCGTGAAGAGCTCCACAACTAACTTTAAAATTCAGCTTAAAGGAGGTGTTGCACTATAGTATAAGCACTTGACTGCAAGGTTGGTTTGAATCATAAGGTCCATGGTTCAAGCTCACTGGCTGCTCCTCAGAAACCATATAGAGGGTTGCTATGAGTTGGAACCGACTCAACAGCATTTAACAAGGATTAAAACAGCAAATTGTTACTGTTGTGGTTAAGTACCATCGAGTCAGTTCTGACTCATGGCAACCCTGTATAGGGTTTCTGAGAAGCAGCTGGTGGGTTTGAACAGCCAACCTGATGGTTTTAAGTCCATTGCTGATCCTACAGAGCCACACCAGGAATCCAAAATGGCATCATGAAAACAGAGAAGAGGAAGGGACAAGATTCAGGGCAGATACAGACATTTTTCCTCTATCCTGTCCCAACATTGAGTATAAAATTTAGTAAGGTAAGTCAGAAACAAGGAAACATGTAAGACAAAAATTTGAACAGTTTTTTTATATTCATGTAGCTTTTAACAAAATAGCCAAATATTTTTACATTGGTGTTCATCTTCAATCCACACAGCTCTTTGAAATGGGAATGCTAACCCCCTTTTGCAAATGAGTGAACAGAGTCTTAGAAAAGTCAAACAAGTCTATGGATCAAGTGCTTAGGGAGATAAAAGCAGGGAAAGATTCAAACCTGATCTGCTGTTTCTCAGTTGAATGCTCATTTAACAACTTCACTACATGATCTGCGATGGGTTTCAGTGGTATTGAAGGAAGACTCAATATCAAAGATGTCATTGTTGTTAAGTGCCATTCATTTGGTTCCAATTCATAACAATCCTGTATTGAGTTTCCAAGGAGTGTCTGGTAAGTTTGAATCTCTGACTTTGCTGTCGAAACCTACCTTGTGGTCAATGCTTATCCTATAGTGTTCTTGAAGGAAGTAGTTTTTAACTCATGGCCAAATTTCTTCTGCATTTTTATAACCAAATTTTGTGAAATCCCAATATGAGCAATTCCAGCTTACATATTAGTTCAGCAGACATAGACAATGTGTCTTTTTAGCCACTGATTAGAAAGTATGGTATTTGAGAATGACAAGTGAGTATAAGGGGATGTTAAGTACTTCAAGAGATTGAGACTAACAAAAGACATATGATATTGTCCACTTCTTTCCATTTGCTTTAGCATCTCTATGCTGGAAAGCAAGTTTCAGAGTCTCTTCTGACATCCATATTGGTCTTTTCCTTATTTCTTATCTTCTTGGTAACCTTTTGCTTTCTTCCTGCATGATGATCTTTATATCATCCCATAACTATTCTGGTCATTAGCATATAATGCATCAAAAGAACTGACTAGAAAATTTCAAAAGGCAGCCATAGAAGACAAAGTCCAACATTATAATGAAACATGCAAAGACCTGGAATTAGAAAATAAAAAGGGAAGAACATGCTCACCATTCCACAAGCTGAGGCTTGAAAAAAAATTCAAGCCTGGACTTGCAATATGAAGGATTCTATCAGAAAAATACTGAATGATGCAGAAAGCATTAAAAGAGGATGGAAGGAATACACACAGTCACTGTATCAGAAAGAGATGGTTAATGTTCAACCATTTTAAGAGGTAGCATATCATCAAGAGCCAAGGATACTGAAGGAAGAAGTCCAAGGTGCATTGAAGGAATTGGCAAAGAACAAGGCACCAGGAATTGATAAAATACAAATTAAAAACTTTCAACAAACTGAAACAGCATTGGAGGCACTCACTCACCTCTGCCAAGCAACTTGGAAGACAACTACCTGGCCAACTGGCTGGAAGAGATCCATATTTGTGCTCGTTGCAGAGAGGTAACCCAATGGAATGAAGAAATCATCGGACAATATCATTAATATCCCAGGAAAGCAAAATTTTGCTATAGATAATTTTAAAATGACTGCAACCATAGATTGACAGAGAATATCCAGAGGTTCAAGCCAGATTCAGAAGAGGACATGGAACAAGGGATATTATTGCTTACATCAGATGGATCTTGGCTGAAAGTAGAGAATACCAGAAAGATGTTTTCCTGTGCTTTATTGACTACGCAAAGGTTTTTGATTGTGTGGCTCATGACAAGCTATGGACAGCATTACAGAGGATGAGTATTCCAGAACACTTAATTGTGCTTTTGAGGAACCAGTGCAAAGACCAAGAGGCAGTTGTTTGTACAGAACATGAATGGTTTAAATTTTGAAAAGGTGTGCAACAGGGTTATAGTCTTCCACCATACTTATTCAACATGAATATTGAGCAAATAATTTGTGAAGCTAGATTATATGAGGAAAAACATGGCATCTAGGATAGTCAGAAGACTCATTAACAACATGTAATATGCAGATGATACAACCATGCTTCCTGAAAGTGAAGAGAACTTAAAATACTTAGTGATGAAGATCAAAGACCACAGCCTTTGGTATAGGTTGTACTTCAATGTAAGGAAAACAAAAATCCTCACCATTGGACCAATAAATAACATCTAGGCCATACTGTGGGTTAATGCGCTGGACTACAAAATCACTTTGAACCACAAGGTCAGCAGTTCAAGCTCACCAGCTGCTCCTCGGAAACCCTATACAAAGTAGCTATGGGTCCCAGTCGACTCTATGGCACTTAACAGCAACAGCATATAAATAGAGAAAGGATTGAAGTGGTCAAGGACTTCATTTTGCTTAAATTAATTATTAACACTCATGAAAGCAGCAGTCAAGAAATTAAATGATGTATTCCATTAGGCAAATCTGCTGCACAAGACTTTTTTAAAGTGTTGAAGAGCAAAGATGTCAGCTTGATGACTAAG
>NW_006408659.1:5504040-5515630 GCF_000296735.1 Chrysochloris asiatica | reverse complement strand
TGATTGTGACATTGGTGTAGGACCAGACAGTGTTTCATTCTGTTGTGCATAGGGTTACTATAAGTTGGTACTGACTCAATGGCACCTACCAACAACTGTTTTCTAGGAGTCTTGGTATGGCAGTGTGAGCTAATGCACTGGATAGCAAAGCTGATTTGAGCCTCAAGATTGGTGATTCAAGTTCTCCATCTACTCCTCAGAAACCCTATATGGGATCATGATGGGTTGGAACTGACTAAATAGCACTTGATGACAACAACAAAAACAATAACTCATTTCCAGACTGACTAGTGACCATTTTTACCATTATTTCTAAGAGAAGTCAAAATTCTAGTGTGTATTTCTTGTGCCAAATTAAGTTGTTTCATATTAGTATAACAAATTTCCATTTTTGCTTATTGGTCTTGGGTGTGTGTTTTATTTTCTGAACGATGTATTTTTTTATTTGGACTAAAATTATGGTTTAGTTTATATTTAAAAATAGAGAAGGGAAAGTAGGATGCATGAAGGTATACTTACATTGATTTTATGGAATTTAGTCTTGAATTTTAAGTTTGTGAATTTTTTTTTTTTAATTAGGGTATGTGTTTTGGAAAACAATGAATCAATTTATTTTATGTCATAGCATTACAACAAAACTCCCAGTCATAAAAGTTTATGTTATTCATAACAAATGACTTTTATTCACTGAAAGCTTCATTTGTTCTCTCAAAGTTGATTTTTTCATATTCGGAAGCAGGCATTTGAAGACTTTGACATTTTACAGTTCATGACAGAAAATGGAAAAACACAAGGTCCCTACTCTCATAATTCTATTCTGGTTTTACACTGTGTTGTTGCTTTCTCAGAATTTTCAAAACTCTTGTTACTGTTATAACAGACAGAAAGGAACTCATCTTAGGAAAATGGGAGTGTGGAGAAAAACGTTTATAATACTGTTCCCTGCACCTGGCAGAGTCTAAGTTCCCTCTGTAGCGTTATAAGTTATAGAAGACCCATCAGGCTACACTTCATCATCCCTACTCAGATTTCAAATGCTGTTCACTTGAAGGCTGTTTTTAAGAGGCGACACTATTTCTCTCTCTCTGACATACACACAAGCACACAATTTGTGCATGTGTAAAAACCACTGAACATTTTAACCAAAATCTAAAGACAACAATTTTTTTTTTTTGATGTTAGAGATTTTTAAAAAGTCTTATTATCAGGTCTAACACAAGTAAGTTGAGCTTTGATTAGTCTTTTGTCAAAGAAACTTTGTTGTTGTTGTTGTTAGGTGCCATTGAGTCGGTACCAACTCATAGTGATCTTATGCACATCAGAACCAAACACTGCCTGGTCCTGGGCCAACCTCACAATTGTTGCTATGCTTGAGTCCATTGATGCTGCCACTTTGCCAACCCATCTCGCTGGAGGACTTCCTCCTTTTCTCTGACCCGCCACCTTACCAAAAATGATATCCTTCTTCAGTGACTGGTCCCCCATGATAATATGTCCAAATTATGAGAGATGAAGTTTGGCCATCCTAGCTGCACTTCTTCCAACACGGATCTGTTTGTTCTTTTGGCAGCCCATGGTACTTTCCAATATTCTCCTCCAGCACCATAACTCAAATGCATCAAGTCCTCTTCAGTCTTCCTTATTCACTGTCCAGCTTTCACTGGTTAGTCAGGTATGTTATTTGGTTAGTCAGATATGTCATTTCTAACTTTTTTTTTTTTTTTAACTTTAAAATTTGAATGTATTATTAGTTACAGAATCTAAATTCTTACTTTCCCCCCAGAAATATGATATGATATATCATATACTTCTTTCTTACCATGGGCACCTAAACTTTCTGAGATGTGGGTATTCTTGGCTGGCTGATTCAACGTGCATTGTTAAGTAGATTAAAAATTGGAAGAAGACAGAGAACAGGAAGAATTACAGCCAAAGCCCATTTTCACCATCCTTTATATGTTTCTAAGCAAGTTCTAGACTAACCAATTTCCCAACAGCTGATCATATTCTAATTTCCTTTCTATGTGCCTGTCTTAAGGCATGGCATAAAACAATGACACTATAAGCAGACAGCTATTAAAACTTCTCTGTAATTTATTCACATGTCTGGCATTTTTGGTGATTATAGCTATGATCATCATTGTTTTTATTTTTTCTCAGTAACAGCCAACAGGAAATTTTTTCTCAGGCTAAACTATGTTCAAATTCAAAATCCTCATAAGAGTCAAAAATGGCACTTGAATCAACATCTGGGTATTGTCTTGAAAGTAATGATTGCTCCTGAGTTACCAAGATTAAAGTATGAGAAAGAGCAAATCAAGAGAAAGAGGGTTAGTTATTTATAATTAACACACATTTGGCAATTTTATTTTAGTAGCTCAATAGCTCTCAAATGCATACACCTTGAAGTTCCTTTCAACTCTTGTTGTTTACAGATGTATAATATTTTTATTTTCCATGTCAGTGCAAAAGTAACTGCTATTTATTGGTGATTGTAGTTGTTCCACAGGGAACAGTCTGGAATGTTAACCAGTGGTAGCAGCTAATAAAATTTCTAGACTCTATTGAGACCTTTAAGGAGCTCTGGTAGCATTGTTGTTGTTGTTGTTAAGTGCCTTTGAGTCGGTTCCGACCCATAGCATACAGGGTTTCCGAGGGTGTAAATCCTTACGGGAGTAGAAAGCCTCATCTTTCTCCCACGGAGCGACTGGTAGTTTCGAACCACTGACCTTACGGTTCGCAGCCCGATTCGTAACTACTACACCACCAGAGCATAGTGGTAGCATAGTGGTTACAAATTGGGCTGCTAACCTCAAGGTTAGCAGTTTGAAACTACCATCTGTTCCAAGGGAGAAAGGTGAGGCTTTCTGTTCCTGTAAAGATTTACAGCCTTGGAAACCCTGTACAGGGTCGCTATGAGTTGGAACAAACTCCATGGCACACCACCACCATTACCATTGAGACCTTTGTCTCTCTTATCATCCTTCAGAGAACTTTGGCATTGGGTTCATCTGCTTTCATCCAATCTAGATGTTTAACCAATCAGTCTTAACAAGATGCTGTTGTTGTTGTTGTTAGGAGCCATTGAGTCTGTACCAACTCATAGCGATCTTATGCACAGCAGAATGAAACACAGCCCGATCCTTGGCCAACCTCACTATTGTCGCCATGCTTGAGCCCATTGATGCTGCTACTTTGCCAATCCATCTCACTGGGGGTCTTCCTGTTTTTCTCTGACCCTCCAACTTACCAAACATGATATCCTTCTCCAGCGACTTGTCCCTCCTGACAATATGTACGAAGTATGAGAGATGAAGTTTGGCCATACTGGCCTCCAAGGAGCACTCTGGCTGCACTTCTTCCAACACATACATGTTTGTCCTTTTGGCAGCCTATGGTACTTTCAATATTCTCCTCAACACTATAACTCTAAAGCATCAATTCTTCTATAGTCTTCCTTATTCACTGTCCAGCTTTCACATGCATATGAAGTTATTGAAAATATCATGGCTTGGGTCAGGCACACCTTAGTCTTCAAGCAGACATCTTTGTTCTTCAACACTTTAAAAAGGTCTTATGCAGCAGATTTGCCTAATACAATACACATTTGATTTCTTGACTGCTGCTTCCATGAATGTTGACAGTTGATCCAGGAAGAATGAAGTCCTTGACAACTTCAATCTTTTCTCCACTGATAAGAATGTTGTTTATTGACTCAGTGGTGAGGATTTTAGTTTTCTTTACATTGAGATGCAATCCTTACCAAAGGCTGTGCTCTTTGATCTTCATCAGTAAATATTTTATGTCTTCTTCACTTTCAGCAAGCAAGGTTGTATCATCTGCATACACAGGTTGTTACTGAGTCTTCCTCCAATTCTGATGCCACGTTTTTCTTCATATGACCTAGAGTCTTGGATTATTTGCTCAGCATACAGGTTGAATAAGTATGGTGAAAGAATACAACCCTGTCACACAGCTTTCTTAATTTTATACCATTCAGTGTTCCCATGTTCTATTCCCATGTTCCCATGTTCTCCACTGCCTCTTGGTCCATGTACATATTCCTCATGAACACAATTATGTGTTCAGGAATACTCATACTTCACAATGTTGTCCATAGCTTATCATGATCCACACAATTGAAAACCTTTGCATAGTCAATAAAGCACAAGTAAACATCTTTCTGATATTCTTTGCATTCAGCCAAGATCCATCGGACAGCAGCAATGATATCCCTCATTCCACAGCCTCTTCTGAATCTGGCTTGAACCTTTGGAAGTTCTCTGTCAATGTATGATTGTAGCCGTTTATGTATTACCTTTAGCAAAACTTTACTCACATGAGATATCAAAAAGATTGTCCAATGATTTCCACATTCCATTGGGTCACCTGTCTTTGGAATGGGCACAAATATGGATCTCTTCCAATCAGCTGGTCAGATAGTTATCTTCCAAATTTCTCAACAAGATAGATCATCACTTTTCAAACACTCAACTTCCTCTTATCCTTTATCCCTACTGATATTCAGTCTTTTATCTGTGAATTTATCTATTAGAGTCTGCATTTGTTGTCCTTATGATGTTATATTGACTTTTAATCACACCCATTCAGCTGTGTCTTCTCTTGAGCTGGAAATGGACTTTCAGACATTTACTTGTTTACTGAAATTTCTATTGTCTCAATTTCGTATCGTCTCAGGAATGGGTGGGTGGTGGGGAAACATTTCAACCTAATAATATGATTCTAGATCTAATCCTTAGGTTTGACTCCTCTTGTGGTGCTGTAGGATCACTGGACTATGAACCACAGGGCTGGCAGTTCAAACTCACCAGCACTTCTCAAAAACCCTATACAGTGTCACTATGAGTTGGAATCAACTCGATGGCACTTACAACAAAAATGACAACAATGCTTAGTTTTATTTAAATAGTTGTACTACTGTGATTCTTCATTTGTAATACAACCAAATCTTTCCTGGATTTTATCATGAACGCCCTTGAAATACTATAAACCTCTCCTACTTTTTCACCTCTCAAGATATCTTTAAGCAATATCTAATTACAGTAGACTAGAGGGATCACCAAACACAGTAATTAAAACATCTGATGTTGTTGTTGTTATGAAGTGCCTTTGAGTTGGTTCCTACTCATAGCAACCCTATAAAGGATTTCTGAAGAGCAACTGGTAGGTTTGAACCACTGGCCTTGAAGTTATTAGTCTAATGCTTATCCTTTACTTACTGGGATTGGGAAAGTACAAAATGTCAGGAGCAACTAGCTTGAGTGCCTTTCCCACCTTAGGCCTCATTCTTCCCATTTGTAACCATGGTGGTTATCTCAAAGACCTCTTTTAGTCCTAACAAGATATAAAATTATAAATTTTGAATGTTTACATTTGATTTTAATTTTCCTCAAAAGAATGAAAATATAATGACATTTCAATAAAGATCTTTTTTTGTGGTTCACATGGTTATTGTTGTTAAGTACTCTTGAGTCAGTTCCAACTTATAATGACACTGTATAGGGTTTCCACGGAGCAGCTGGTGAATTTGAACAACCTACTTTGTGGTTCAAACCAACCTTGTGGTCCAAACCAACCTTGTGGTCCAGGGCTTAATCCCATAGCACCACACCAGGGCTCACATAGTAGCTGCCTTTTAAAACTATTGTGAAAATATTACCACTGCTCTTAATGGTGAAGAACTAAATTCATGGAATGGAAGGAAGCATGCAGTTAGTGTTCACTCTGCCCTAGGTGTCCCCATGGCTGGGAGATGATGAATGAATGGATGGTTAGACCTGGCAAAGACAAAATTGCCACACATAAAGGATAAAATGTGTGACGGCATACTATAGGGGAAATACTAGCATGTGCTATCTGTACAATGGGCAGGAGAATATCAGAGTTTGGATGGGTAGGGTCTTGAACAACACCCAAGGAAGAATGGTCAGAGGTATACACATCTCCCTGATCATTCCTGCTCCTCTCCTAGATACAGACAAGCTTCTTCCTCCTTGAGACCTTTGCCTCTTGTCTGGCACTGAGCGCATCACAATGAGAATTTTAAATCTACTAAAGAAAAAGAGACAAGTGAATTCTTTTCTTTCTATTCTCTTTTTTCTTTAGTTAGAAATAAACTAAAAAGATGCTTCCTCTTCTAGGCAGATTGTAGAAGATATACAATCTCAACTTTTAAGAATTCTGATATCTTGTCACTACACTATTTACTCTGATAGCTAGCACCAACATATCAGTAAAGGAGAATGGACAAATATGCCCCTTGGTCTTCTGATAAATTGGCTTTGCAACTCTTGAAAGTGTGATAAACTCAGTTTTGAAAATGGTGCAAGAGTCATTGTGCTCCCTCAGAGATATTTCATGGAGACAGAATATTAAAACTCAGCACTAGGATTCTTTGGCTTCCCAAACATTTCAGGTAGCAGACGAAGAGGTGTTAGTAGTGGTGGTGACGTGCTATGGAGTCAGTTCCAACTCATAACAACCCTACATAGGGTTTCCGAGGCTATGAATCTTTACAGGAGCAGAAAGCCTCATCTTTCTCCTGTGGAACAGCTCATAGTTTCAAACTACTGATCTTGAGGTTAGCAGCCCAATTCGTAACCACTATATTACCAGAACTCCTAGATGAAGAGGAGACATTTGAAAAAAATGAGTGACTAAATGCTCACTGAAAAAATCACATCCTCTCAATTGGTGCCAAGTGATCAGCAAATTACATGCATGGAATCAGAGATGAGGAACTTAGAACATGAAAAGAAGTAAATTCAAATATAAATTGTTTGAAAATCATGCAGAAATCCTATGGGAAAAAAATGAGACATCTTTTCTAATAAACCATTTGCTAATGTAAAAATTGGCTGATTATGAATACTAACAGGCTAGTGACAATATGTCTTCATAAAAATGAAAGTTTGGCAAGACATTATTTTCCAGTGAATTTCTATGAGCTTTCTTTTCAGGGTTAATTAGTAGTATACGTGCTATGCGAATACGTTGTTGTTGCTAAGTGCTAGCAAGTCAGTTCTGACTCATAGAGACCCTTTATTGGGTTTACAAGGAGCAGATGGTAGATTTGAACCACCAACCTTGTGGTTGGAAGTCAGGTGCTTGTTCTACAGTGCCAAAACAGGGTTAATATGTTGTTATTTTTAAGTGTCTGGGAGTCGATTCCAACTCACAGTGACCCTGTACAGGGTTTCCTAGGAGCAGCTGGTGGATTTGAACCACCAACTTATGGTTTGCCGTCCAGTGCTTATCCCACAAGCGTCACACCAGGAGACTTGATATGCTGTTGTCAAGTGCCATCGAGTCAGTTCCAACTCATAGTGACATTATTGTTGTTGTTGTTGTTGTTGGTAAGTGCCATTGAGTCGGGATCCAGGCCATAGCAACCCTGTATAGGGCTTACAAGGAACAGCTGGTGAGCTTGAACCACAGGCCTCTTGGTTCAAGTGGACTTTGCCGTCCAGCGCATTAACCAACGGCGCCACACCAGGACTTCCACAGAGGTAAGTTGTGGCTGTTGTTGTTAAGTGCCGTCGAGTCGATTCCAACCCATAGTGACCCTGTATAGGGTTTCTGAGGACCTGGTGAGCTTGAACTGCCAACCTTGCAGTTCAAACGGCTTTGCAGTCTGGCACATTAACCCACAGCCCCACACCAGGACTCCGATATAGAGGTCTGTATATTGTTTCTGAGAAGCTCTGGCGTAGTGGTTACAAATAGGGCTGTGAACCTTAAGGTCAGCAGTTTGAAACTACCAGTTATTCCACAGGAGAAAGATGAGACTTTCTGCTCCGTAAAGATTTACAGCCTCAGAAACCCTGTACAGTGTCCCTATGAGTTGGTTCCGACTCCACAACACATAACCACCACCATATTGTTTCTGGGATATTCCTTGTGATTAGGTGGATGTTTAGAGAGCTTCATATAATCTTTATAATGCTCAGTGCTGATTTAAGCCATTTTAATAGAGGAATGCTCTTTGATGGTAAGCAAAAGAGATAATAATTCTTGGCACTATTGTTGTTCAGGAAATTTCAATTCTTTCTTAGGAAACTGAAAATAATTAGAAGATTAAAGTGACTACAATACACAAATGAAAATCCCCTTTTAGATATGGCTTTTCTCAGACAGTTCTTTTCTACTGATTGTTCTTATAATTCTCCCACTTAGCCTTAGGCCCTTTGTGCTAGAAAGTATAGCATTGTCTAAAAGATACTTTAGTCCGATAAATCAAGTGTTGATATAAAGTAATACACATAATATATTTCTGTTCAGTACTCACAGTATTTGACTGAATACTAACTCCTGGACAAGTATTTTTTTCTTTATGTACTATACTCCTTCACTTCTATGCTGTGAAATCTATAAACTTTGCTCTATGAAAGCAGAGTTCTCTTGCTCATGACACTAAAGTTCATCTTGTTCAATGTTATTAGAAATATATGCATTATAAAAAAGTAATCTATTAGCTATGCTAATAGCTAACCTTTTGGAAGTAGCTTGTCCATTTCATCTAGTTGTTTCTAAAGGCCAACTGATGCCAGAAGATCTGATTTCACTGTTCATTAAAGTTCACTTAAAGTTTAGTCTTTCAGGAAGCAATCAAGATTAATGAACATAACCTGCATTCAGAACTTCAGGGACTTGCAACCAAGAAATCACTGATTTTATGATTGGCTTGTAAATGTCTAGCAAAGTTTCATAAATGGTAACCAATCTGAAATTTTGTTCAAAAGTTCCTGATGACATTACATATAAACACTTTTAAAGTCCTGATTATTCAGAGCACTCATTTACAGGGTGAGTGATGTGCTTTTCCAGTTGCAAATTTTCTATTAAACCTGCATTTGTTGTTTCTGTTAAGTGCCCTCGAGTTGGTTCCAACTTGTAAAGACCTTGAATAGGGTTGCCAAAGAGCAGCTGCTGAGTTTGAACCACCAACACAGTGGTCCAGCGCTTATCATACAGGGCCACACCAGGACTGATCCATGTTTGATCAGTTTGAGCTTAACGTTCAAAGATTTGGTATTTTCTGAATATTTGAATTTCTTTCCATTGTGTAATATCAGCAGTTGTGTGCATCCAATGAGAAGTTTAAAATGCGTGAGTTGAACTTTATAGAAAATCATGAACACTCAATCTGGGAGGATTTTAAGGATGATAATAGAACTGTTGGTAAATAGTGGCATGCATAAGAAATTCCTTTGAATCTTGTTTACACACAGAGGCCAGGATATGCAGTTACCATTCTGAGGAGACCAATTACATTACTTGATAATTACTTTTCTATGCTCTGGATTATTTATTTAGTTAGTTATTTTTAGAGGCTTAGTTTACTTGTTCAGTTTAGGCCTCCCTTGCATACTTGTTCTTCAATTAATCATTCTGGTCTATTAATTTACATTTGCAAATGACATTTAAAATTTTAAATATCAATAATTGAAGTAGGTATGCTTGCTATAATTGGGAAAAGCATTTTTCTGGGGGACAATTATGAGCTCCCTGCCTCTGAAGACATGCTGATATTACAAAATGAGATGGCAGAGGAGGCAGGTAGGGAGCTGCAAAATAGACTTGCCTTTAGAGTGGATGGAATGTTTGCCTTAGGTAAATAAATCAGGGGAGGAATATTTTGTTGTTGTTGTTGTTTTTCTTTGCAGTGATAGAAACTTATCTGAGATACTGCCTCCCTTCTCTCTGTTTCAGTACATCTCTGGAATTATAACTGGGCAGATACCCAACTTGTTTTAGAAAAACAACTATTTTTGAATCTGAGGACAAATGCCTTAGTCATCAGTTACATTGAGGTACCCATCAACTACCCCTTACCACTGCCAACAGACTTTAGCATCATAACAACAAAATTTACACAGTGTTCCAATGAGATTTATACCAGGATTGCAAGAGTGGTTTACCATTAGAAAATAAATCAATATAATCTACCAAGGGGAGTTCCATAGTTGTAGGTTGCTAACCATAAGGGTGGCAGTTCAAGCCCACTCCAAGTGAGAAAGATGAGGCTGCCTGATCCCATAAAGCTACTTCGGAAACCCTCTGCAGGGTCACTATGAGTTGGAACAAACTTGGCAACACTTAACAGCAACAACAACAATCTACCATATGAATCAAAGAAACACAATGATAAAGAAATGATAGTTGATAAAATTTTAACTTTTTCTGATAAAAAGTCTCAGTAAAATAGGAATGGATGAGAAAATTTTCAGCATAACTAAAAGCATATATGCAAAACCAATAATCAACATTATACAGAGAGTAATACTGAGCACCTTCCCTTTAGGAATAGGAATGAGACAAGGATGTGCATTATCACCATTCTTATGCATCATTGTTCTGAGCAATGAGATATGAAAGAGAGATGAAAGCTGCCTGAACTTTGAAAATGGAAAATAAAACTACCTCCATTTGCAGATGACATGATCCTACACATAGAAAATCCTACTAATTCCACCAGAAAACTGGAACCAATAGAAGAATTTATCAATGTTTCAAGGTACAAGATCAACATATAAAAATCAGTTTGATTTATCTGCCACAGGACTGGGAACCTCTGACTGGCTGGCAACGTAAGGCCCATAAAATCATTTGGTCTAGCCCTGCTATTGAGGGAGGAAGCCCCGTTTCCAATAGGACTTTGAGGTCTACCCTGAGGGCTAGCCTTAAGTTCTGATTACTCCAGAAAGTGACCATTTCTTGGAATTTGCAGCTCAGGTTGTTGTTGTTGGGTGCCGTTGAGTCATTACCGATTTATAGCAACCTTATGCATAGCAGAACGAAACACTACCTAATCCTGGGCCAACCTCACTCTTGTTGCCATGCTTGAGCCCAGTGATGCTGCCACTTTGCCAATCCATCTCATTGGAGTTCTTCCTCTTTTTCCCTCACCCTCCACCTACCAAACATGATATCCTTCTCCAGCGTCTGGTCCCTCCTGACAATATGTCCGAAGTATGAGAGACGATGTTTGGTCATCCTGGCCTTCAAGAAGCACTCTGGTTGCACTTCTTCCAATACAGATCTGTTGTTTCTTTTGGAAGCCCATGGCACTTTCAATATTCTCCTCCAACACCATAACTGAAGTGCATCAATTCTTCTACGGTCTGCCTTATTCACCGTCCAGCTTCTGCATGCATATGAGGTTATTGAAAACACCATGTCTTGGGTCAGGTGCACCTTAGTCTACAAGCAGACAACTTTGTTTGTCAACACTTTAAAAAGGTCTTGTGCAGAAAATTTGCCTAATACAATAAGTCATTTGATTTCTTGACTACTGCTTCCATGAGAGTTGATAGTTAATCCAAGAAGAATGAAGTCCTTGATAACTTGAATATTTTTTCCATTGATAAGAATGTTGTTTATTGGTCCAGTGGTGAGGATTTTTGTTTTCTTGAGATTGAGATGTAGTCCATACTGAAGGCTGCTCTCTGATCTTCATCAGTAAATATTTTAAGTCCTCTTCATTTTCAGCAAGCAAGGTTGTATCATCTGCATATTGCAGGTTGTTAATGAGTCTTTCTCCAAACCTGATGCCACGTTTTTCTTCATA
>NW_006408659.1:5500571-5501484 GCF_000296735.1 Chrysochloris asiatica | reverse complement strand
AGCGAGATGGATTGGCCAAGTGGCAGTATCGATGGAGCGTTCTGGTTTTACTACTTCCAAGACATATTTGTTTTTTCTTCTGTCAGTCCCATAATTCAAATGCATTGATTTTTTTTCTGTGGTCTTCCTTGTTGTTTACCTTTCACATGTACATGAGGTGATTCAAAATACCTAGGTTTGGGTGAGGGATACATTAGTCCTCAAAAGTGACATCATTGTTCTTGTGGCTTAGTAGTTTATGCATTTGACTGTTGCAAAGTCAGCAGTTCGAACTCACTAGCTGCTCCAAGAGACAAAGATGAGGCTGTCTGCTCTTATGAAGCATTACAGTTTCAGAAACCCAAAGGGGCAGTTCTAATCTGTCCTATAGGACTACAAGTTGGAATTTACTCGATAGCCGTGAAAATAGTATTATCTATTAAAGGTGTCAACCATCTCTTTAAAAGTTACTTTTGATGTTAACACAAAAAAAGGAAGAAGCAAAAAAATGAAGGAAATATAATACTGTAACAACAACAACAAAATAATAATAATAAATAACAATATAAAAACAACTGCTCTAAAGTCTGACCCCTGGGTTCTCAGCCATTAAATGCAATAGTATAAAATATTGTTGTTGTTGTTATGTACCAGTCGGTTCTGACTCATAGCGACCCTATACAGGGTTTCCGAGGCTGTAAATCTTTATGGGAGCACAACGCCTCATCTTTCTCCCGCGGAACAGCTAGTAGTTTCAAACTGCTGGCCCTGAGGTTCGCAGCCTGATTCGTAACCACGACACTAACAGAGCTCCTTATAGTATAAAATATAATACTATAAATACATGTTGTTAAGTGCCATCAAGTTGGTTTCAACTCATAGTGAGCCCGTATAGAGTTTCTGAGGACGTGCTGGCAGTTCAAATGGACCTTGC
>NW_006408659.1:5494637-5498616 GCF_000296735.1 Chrysochloris asiatica | reverse complement strand
ACCAGTACTCCATCAATAGTTTAGGATAATCACTATGATTCTATAGCACAATAAATTCTACTAGTCTGTTCGGTAGCTTCTAATATTGTGGTTGACTTGTGTAGTGCACTGATTAAATCTTTAATCCATTTCACAGAGCCAGTTGCTAGATACTGACGTTGGATGCTGCCATTCTCTGCCATGTGAGGGATTCATTTTCTTCCTTTAGCTGCATTTAATTCTACACCTTATGTTTCTTAGATCAACACTGATCTATGTAGAAATACCAAAGGGAAGTTCATTTTGTTATAAATTGATAATGACAAAAGACTTCTTCTGTAACTTAGTGTTCACTGCTGCTGTTTTGTTGTGTGTTTTTTTGGGTTTTTTTGTTTTTTTTGTTTTTTTTTTCTATGCTAGAGATTCTCCAGCCTTTTGTCTTTAGACCTTTTGCCTTTAAACATCTTGTTTTATGTTGAAATGGAAGTGTTGGGCTCATGCACAATAACATAAATGAAGATTTTGCTCTGGAGACATGCTGTGACACCTTAGTATTTATGAATCCCTGTGTTACAAGGATAAACCCTATGCAGGAGGGACCCCCAAGGAGACTGCTGGCTAATCTCCAAAGAGTGAAAAGAAAACTGAGAGTCTAAGGAGATGTGGCCTACGGAAGCAGGATATTTTTTAGTAAGGTTGGTGTCACTCAATGTGATCACTCTTGGTGTTGTCTCTTCCTCTGTGGGTGGGGCTACTGAATCTCCCCCATTCCCATTGCCCAAGCCCTCTAGTCAACCCCATCCACATGGCCTCCTCCCTGCAGCTCCATGTCTTCAGATACTGTGACTTTCAGTGGAGTTTAAGTAGGGACTTTCCAAGATTGTGCATATAGTGACTCCCTCACACAAAGAGTTCAGTAGAGAATTATCTATCCTAAATGTAACCAACCAGTTTAGGAGATTAGAATAGCAATCTATGTGGGAAGTGATTTTAAATGAGTGACACAATCAAAACAACTCATACTTTTCCTACTTCCTCTGTCAGTAACTCAAAATCAGCTGCTCTGAAGTCTGCCCTCTGGGTTCTCTGCCACCAAATGCAGCCAGTAGTTTGGAGTGACTCATGAACCAGTAACTATGTCCTCATTGATAAAGACAGGTTTCTATCTCAGAAATTCATCACAAATGTAATCATTGTCATTATTACCACATCTGAGAATGAGTAGTGTGTTTCAGGAGTTCCTGAGACTGTAAGATGTGATTAACGTTAAATGTAAAGACTTCAGTCATTCAGGAAGCCTGGGCAAGGTAAAAATATTATCTACAAGTCTAAATGGAGTCCTGGTGTGGCGCTGTGGTTTAATGCGTCGGACTGCAAAGTCGTTTGAACTGCAAGGTCGGTGGTTCAAGCTCACGAGCTGCTCCTTGGAAACCCTATACAGGGTCGCTATGGGTCAGAATCGACTCGATGGCACTTAACAACAATAACTGTTGTTAAGTACCGTGGAGCTGGCTCCGACTCATAGTGACCCTGCACAGGGTTTCCGAGTCTGTGAATCTTTACAGGAGAAGAATGCCTCATCTTTCTCCCGCGGAACCGCTGGTAGTTTCTAACTGCTGACCTTGCGATTCACAGCCCAATTCGTAACCACTATGCTACCAGAGCTCCTTAGAGCTATAATTAATAGGAAGGTAAAAATCTTAGATAGATAATTTTAAGCTGGGTAAAAATCTGAACCATGTTGAATGTAGCACAGAGTATGGCTATGTAAAAATGTTGTTGTTGTTGGTAAGTCATGTCGAATTGGTTCTGATTCATAGCGACCCTGGATAGGGTTGCCGACTAGCAGTTGATGAGTTTGAACCCCCAATCTTGCAGTTCAAACCGACATTGTGGTTGAGTGCTTATCCAGCCCCACAACAACACTCGTGTAAGAATAAATCTAAATATTATTCTGTCTGAAATGCTGTCAATATTATTTTCTGGAGTTGTTGTTAAGTGCCTTGGAGTCGGTTCTTACCCATAGCAAACTTGTATAGAGTTTCCAAGAAGTGACTGGTGAGTTTGAACTGCCAACCTTGTGGTTCAAACCAAGCTTAAGGTCAAGTGCTTATCCCACAGCACCAAGTACTTGTGTTTAATGTAGTGGTATTCTGGTAATGACTTACAGACAGGCCCCATTTTATTGTGTTTCACTTCATTGTGCTCTGCAAATACTGTATTTTTTACAAACTGAAGGTTTGTGGCAATCTTGCCTCAAGCAAGGATTGTTGTTGTTGTTAAGTGCCATGGAATCTATTCGGACTCCTCGGGACCTTGTATAAAGTTTTTGAGGAGTGGTAGGTGAGTTTGAACCACTGACTCTGCAGTTCAAACTGACATTGCAGTATAGTGTATCGACCCACAGCACCATAACAGAACTTCTTAAGCATATATCTCAGCCCTAATTTTCCAAGAGCAGGTGTTCATTTTATTGCTCTGTGTCACCTTTTGGTAATTCTCACCATATTTCAAACTTCATCTTAATGCTATTGCACACTCAATAGGCTTAAATATAGTGTAAGCATAACTTTTATATGCTCTGGGAAGCAAACAAATAAAACTTTGTGTGACTTACTTATTGTAATATTCACTCTATTGTGGTGGTCTGGAAATGAACTCTCAAAATCTCTGAGGTTTACCTGTGTTTGTTAAATCTTTGGATGTTTTCAATATCTTTGGAAGTGTTAGGTGAGAAAGGTTTTATCATGTTCTAGCAGTAAAGCTGCACAATTATATAACTTAAAAGGGGGATTTATTAACCACAACTATGTCCATCCAGCAGTCTAATGAAGAGCAGAAGAGAGTATTGTCCAGCAACTCACTTGCTTGGTAACATGGCTGTTCTGCTGTCCTGGCCTGGGTCATCCTCAATTTGGAGGATTATTATGTGAGAGGATCACAGGGTCCTAGACTTCAGACTTTTCATTTCTCTCAATGCCAGCATGTTCTTTTTGGTAACTTGTTTTTGATTTTTCAATTTGCAATGAGACTAAGATTTCACATGATATAAGAAAGTTGGAGATTTTCAAGACTTTGACTCACTTAATAATGGGTAGGGGAAGAATGAAGGCATGGAGAAACTACGGGTTCCCAGACATGGATAAGAGGTTATTTATTTATTTACTTAGGGGGTAGGTTATTTTTGATGTTTTCCCATTGCTGTGGAAGCCAACAGGGACAGTGATTCACTTCCTGCCTTGCCAGCTCCCCCCACCCACGTCACCTTTAGTAGTGTTCACACGTAGACATGTCTACTCAGTTCCCTGAGAGGTTTCAGGGGGAGGTCCTCATTTTATTATCTCTTGGGCAATCATTAAAAGAAAGAAAAAAAGAGTACAAGTAATATACCACTTGGGGCATATCAGCTCCAAGAAGAAAACAGAATGAGTAAATCTGTGTCCCCTTCCCTCTACCTTAAGCTCAATGATAAAAACTGTGTAAATGAAGATGCCTGTGTGTCTTCTCCTTTCTGTTTGTTCTTAAATAATTAGCTCAACCCCGCAAGGGCCTGCCATTCAACCCCACAGTCCTTTTGGAGACATTGATTGTGGACTGATAGGAATATATGCACATGTGCCTAGGTTGGCTTCTGAGACCATAGGGCTGTGGGTGGTCAGTTTTCTCTCCTTTTTGAAATCTTATCATGGTCAACTTGGCTGAGATAAAGTTCATTCCTAACTTCGTAAGACTGTGGACATGGGTTGACAAGAGACCATTTGTGGGGAAGATTTTGAAAGTCATTTCTGTGCACTGGTCACCCAAAATCTGTTTCTACAATTCAAGCTGTTATATTTAAACCAGGAAAAACTCTATGGTTCGTTCATTGTTTTAACTCTCTGCATTTTTTTTTTTAATTAGTCATTTAAGGTTCAAGAGGTAAACTTTAATGATTTAGAAAGCTATACAAATTAGTTCAAGGGTTCAGACTTTTATTAAAATCAGCTATGTAATTTTCCAT
>NW_006408659.1:5484993-5492422 GCF_000296735.1 Chrysochloris asiatica | reverse complement strand
TTCAGGGCCAGCTGTGGCCATTTGGTTTTAATTGGAAACAGTCTCTTTAAATTTCGAGGAGATCTGTGCGCATGCATAGTAGAACCCTCCGAGGATGGGGCTGGAGTGCCCAGTAGCTCAGGCACCCCTATAGTCACCAGAATGGAGGTGCGCAGACAGCAAGGGACCAATGAACGGCTACCAAAAAAAAAGAATGTCCACACCTTTATCTCCGGGGTTTTTCCAGGCGTCTGTGGCCGCTCAGATCCTTCCCCAACGTGGTCTCACTCAAGATGGTGGCTCCTGGAGCAGCTGAGGGTCCCGGACACGAAAGCAATGGACTTCTTGCTTCTGCCACAAATTCTCTAGCTGTAAGCTTTCCAACCTTCTAAATATTCCTTTATATGTGGTTCAGAATTCTGGGACCAGCCCCTGAGCCTGCTTGGTGGGGTATTCTGTGGTGTTGTTGACTGAGTTCTTTACTTCCACATGATCTGCCATCTTGTTTATTCTCCCATTTAATTTTTAAAATGTTAAATGTATAGAAATATTTCTATTGCTGTAGATTCATAGAGTTAGTAGGTGAAGATACAACTATATGTACATATTTATATAATGATTAGTTTTAAGTGTGCTTTTGGAAAAGGTTAAATTCTGAATAGTAATTTTATGTGCTGTAAAATCTGGAACTAAAGGTTATTTATGGATGTATTCTGTCAATGTAACTGGATATAAAGTGTTTCAGATGATTTTATAATTGGGCCTTTCAATGGATAATGAAAGAATGAAGAAAAAGTCATTGGGAACGATTTCTAGAGGATAATTAATGTAATTTAAAACCCAGAAATTGAAGGACGGGTTAGATTTCAGATCATAAGTCAATGCTTGTCTGAAATTTTTGGAATAACAAACAAGAGTAAATTTATTTTTTAGAATAGAAAAGGAATTCATGTTACTGTTGTTAGGTTCGCTAGAGACAGTTCCAATTCCTAGCACAACACAATGAAACACTGCTTGGTCTTGGTCTTGGTCTTGGTCTTGGTCTTGGTCTTGGTCTTGCATCATCTTCACAATTATGTTTGAGCCACTGTTGCTGCCACTGTGTCAGTTCATCTCATTGGTGGTCTTCGTCTTTGTCTCTGACCTTCCACTTTTCCAAGCATGATGTCCTTTTCCATGGATTTACCCTTCCTGACAACATGTCCAAAATACAAGGGAGAAGTCTTGCCATCCTGGCTTCTTAGGAGCATTCTTACTATTCTTTTTGCAAGACAGATTTGTTTGTTTCAATATTCTTTGCCTGCACCGCAATTCAAATGCATCAATTCTTCTATGGTCTCCTTAATTGCATATGAGGCAATTGAAAATACCATGACTTAGGTCAGATGCACCTACCGTAGCCCTCTAACTGACATCTTTGCTTTTGAATACTTTAAGCAGGTCTTTTGTATCAGCTTTGCCTAATATATCATTTGATTTCTTAAGTGCTGCTTCCATGTGCATTGATTGTGAATCCAAACAAAAAGCAATATTTGTTTTTTCTCCATTTTTCATGATGTTATTTATTGGTCCAGTTGCAATGATTTTTGTTTTCTTTACATTGAGGTACAATCCGTACTGACAGCTATAGTCCTTGATTTTTATCAATAAGTATTTCAAATCCTCTTTGCTTTCAGCAAGCATGCTGTGTCATCTGCATATAACGTGTTGCTAATGAGTTTTTTCCAATCCTGTTGCCTTGTTTTTCTTCATATAATCCAGTTTCTCAGATTAGTTGTTCAGCATACAGATTGAATACTATGGTGAAAGGATACAATCCTGACACAAACCTTTCCTGATTTTAAACAATTTCTTTGATCTGTTCAAATGACTTCTTTGTGGTATATGTACAGGTTCCTCATGAGCAAAATTAAGTATTCTGGAATATCTATTCTTCATAATGTTACCCATAGAATCCTTCAATACTTCAAATCAAGGCTTGAATTTGTTCTTCCCTTTTGGTTTTCTAACTCCAGGTCTTTACACATTTCATTATAATAACTTGACTTCATCTTCTTGAGCTGCCATTTAAAATATTCTATTCAGCTCTTTCACTAAATAATATCTTCTATTTGCCTTAGCTTCTCAGTGCTCAAGAACAAGTTTCAAGAGTCTTTTCTTTCTTTCCTGTCATTTTTATTGCCTATTGCTTTCTTAATGGATGATGTTCTTAATAACATCCCATAATTCTTCTGGTCTTTGTTCATTAGTGTCCAAATGCACCAAATCTGTTCTTGTGATTGTCTCTCTAAATTCAGGTGGAAGATACTCAAGATAATTTTGGTTCTCATGGACTTGTTTTAATTTTCTTCAGCTTTAGCCTAAACTTGCTTATGAGCAATTGATTTTCAATTCCACAGTCAGCCCCTGTTCTTGCTTTGGTTGATGATATTGAACTTTCCCACTCTCTCTCCCCGATTTGATTCCTGTGTGTTCCATTGGGAGAATTTCAGGCATGTGACGGCACTTAACAACAAATTAACCTTTATGTTGTTGAAAAAAAAGGTGTTTGCAATGAGTAAGTCAATGGTCTTGCTAAATTTTGTCATGCAATCTCCAGCATCATTTCTATCATCAAGGCCATATTTTCCAACTAATGATCCTTCACTCTCTGATTCCAACTTTTGCATTCCATTCACCAGTAATTTTCAATGCACCTTGATTGCATGTTTGATGAATTTCAGACTGAATATTCTTCACATTGATCACCATTGGCTCTAACTGCTGGTCTATACATTTGAATAACAATAACCATTCTTCTTCTTGTCATTCCCAGCATAGAAAACCATTTGATTGACTGATTCACAATGGTCAATACCAGGCCATTTCAGCTCACTAAGGAGTCCTGGTGTGGCGCTGTGGGTTAATGCACTAGACTACAAAACCATTTGAACTGCAAGGTTGGCAGTTCAAGCTCACCAGCTGCTCCTTGGAAACACTATACAGGGTTGCTATGGGTTGGAATTGACTCAACGGCACTTAACAACAACAACAATGCCTAGTATGTCAATCTTTATGCTTTCCATTTCATTTTTGACAACCTCCAGTTTTCCTAGATTCATACTTCGTACATTCTATGTTCCAATTATTAATAAATATTTGAAGCTGTTTCTCCTCGTTTTGAGATGTGCTACCTCAGCAAGCGACAGTCCCAAAAGCTGTTACATTTGCATCATTGGGCTCAACTCTAATTGAGGAGGCAGTTCTTCCCTAGTCATATTTTGAATGCCTGCCAACCTGAGGAGCTCATCTTCTGGCACTACATCTGATAATATTTATTCCTATTCATTAAGTTTTCAGTGGTTAACCACTCAGAAGTGGTCTGCCTCTCCTTTTTCCTAGTCTGTCTTTGTCTGGAAGCTCTGCTGAAACCTGTTTTCCATGAGTGGCTCTGTTGTTGTTAAGTGCCATTACATTGGTTCTGACTCACATGGACTCTGTATAGGGTTTTTGAGGAGGGACTGGTGGGTTTGAATTGTAGACTTTTCAGTTTAAAAGTTTCTTGGAATAACTTCCAGCATCACAGCAATACATAAGGCATCACTGATGACCAACTGACAGATGAGTAATAGAAGGAAATCATAAATTAGAGAAAAAGTTACTACTTTTTGTTAGCATTTGTTTGGTAAAATAGGACATGAAAAAAATAAATGAAATAATTCAGGAATTTTCTCTGGGCAACCATGTTTTATGTTTTCTTAGAAATATGGTTAACCTTTCTTCTCCTGACAAACAAATGAAAACTAATGCCAGCCTTTCTTCATGATCTGCCACTGGGTTACCCAAGATTCTCCTCAGAGGACATCTGGGATTTCTCCTACAGCTGAAAGTATGAGTGTTAGAATTAAACATATGGTTCTTAAGTTTTTCTGTGCTGTCGAATCAGTTCTAACTCATAGTGTTCCTGTATAAGGTTTCCGAGGAGTGGCTGGTGAGTTTGAACCATAGACCTTATGATTCAAATTGACCTTGACGTCAAATGCTTATACCAGGACTCCAAACATATGTGGTCCTGTCCAATAGAATTCTCATTGAAGAGGTCTCACAACTCAAAGAGCTTGGTCTTCTGAAAGGAATTCAGAAGCAATGTATGTGATGGACAAATATTTTCATTTTTCCACACATAGTTTCCACACAAATCTTAGTTTCTATTTCTTCAGTTTTACTTTTGTTGTTGTTGTGAAGTGCTGTCCAGTAAGTTCTGACTCATAGTGACCCTGTTATAGGGTTTCCAAGGAGCGTCTGGTGAATCTGAACTGCCAACTTTATGATTCAAATGACCTTGCTGGTCGGGTGCTTATCCTACAGAGCCACACCGGTTTTACTTAGGTCCTAAGAAATTTAGAAAGAACTGGATCTTGGAAAGCTTACAATGTGTCAGGCACTCTATAGGCTCCTTTTCTTTACATATATATTTTCCAATTAATCCTTGCACTGTAGGATAAGAACTAGACTCTAATTCAAACCCACCAGCAACTATAGGATAAGAACTAGACTCTAGTTCAAACCCACCAGCCACTACATAGGAGAAAAATAAGACTTCTTCTGTAAAGATTTACAGCTCCAGAGATCCTTTACAGGGTTACTATGAGTCAGATTCAACTCGATGACACTGCATTTTTTGGTTTGGTGTAATTGTCTGCAGAATCCCTGCATGGTGCAGACAGTTAACACACTCAAATGCTAACCAAAAGTTTCAAGTTTCAGTGCACCCAGAAGTGCCTCAAGAAGAAAGTTCTGGTGACCTATATCTGAAAATTAGCCATAGAAAACCCTATGGAACACAATTCTACTTTGGCACACATGGGGTCACCTGGGTTGTAGTTGACTACATGGCAATTCTTTGTTTACTGGTCACTGCCTGCAGTTTACAGATCAAGTAAAAACCCTAAGAGTGATTTGACCAAGTTTACATAACTTAATTATTGGCAAAATGAAGTGTTCTGGCTCCAAAGCCTAAACTATTCAATTATACCTATGATGCCAAAAATTCTATGAAATTCTTTAGTTTCATTTCAACGTGTACTATTTTCTGAGTGTAATCATCTGTATCCCACTGACCTTGAGGCATTATTTATTGACCATTTGGCTTTGAATGGAGAGATGGGTGATTCACTACAATATTGATTTCTAGAAAGATGCTTGACATATTTTTGGACATGGCAGGGAAAATGCATTAATGGCATCTATTTGTGATTATTGCGGCTGCTGTCATGTCAGCTAGCTATGCTGGACTTGAGGCTGATTTGAACCTTCCCTTTAAATCAAAAGCAGATTGGCTACAACTTCTTTATTCCACTAGGTACACGTGAACAGGATTCTTCAGAAGTTAACATTAAAATGAGAAATTTAGGCATCTGGTTGCTGACAGATATTTAAGGGAAAAAACATATGAATTACATATGAAATATACACTTTGGATAAGAAAAGTCCAACAATGGAAGTCTTAAAGATAATTTTAAAAATTTACAATTACATGTAAATTGATCAACTTACTCTTAATCAGATTACTCTTTTTTCCCTCTTAATCTTCTTCTCGATGAGCTCTGATAATCCAGTCATTGAAGACAGGTCAAGTGGGATGTGTGGATGTTCTTATGCATATGCCCTCTCTTCTGATCAGCTGGATGCTTCACTCTCCATTCTAGTCCTCTGTGGCTATGTAACTCATTCTGGGCTGAAGAGTCCCCAAGTCTTGCCACAATGCTGGCCAACCAGGTCTCCACCAGGGTTCACAGGAGTCTAATGAGCGTTGTAGGGCTTAGCTTGCAGCTTCATTGCTGTTTTTCTATCACTTCCCCTTATCTGTAATGCACGTGGTCACCAAACAGAGCATGTATTCCCATTGAGTCTTTGTCTTGGAAGGGAGTTTGCTCGAGGGGACCCAACCACTTGCCTTGATGTCTCCTGGGCAAGCAACTTGCTTGTTCTTGTAGTAATCAGTTGGTATGCCTCTATTGTTTTGTATTTTTCCTGGAGGTCTTTCTTTCAAGAAGTATCTTCTGTTCTTCTAGACACTCCAGGCTGGTCTGCACATCCTTTCAAGTAGAAATTTCCCACCTGTGAAGATTCTGGATGCTGTTAAGGATTCCACCTTTAGTCTTATGTAATGCAGAGGCTCCTCAGGAAAACTCCTTCACTGGGCATGTTGTAGCCCCATTTTAGGTATTCCAATCAGTTATAGGCAGAAGACAGACTTACAAGCTTTCTATGGTGATATTTCTGGCTATTTCTTTCTCTCCCTCTCCAGTGTCTATTTTATAATATAATGCAAGGAAAACCAAGATTCAAAAGACAGCCAAGAATCTTAACATTATTTCCCACCTATTCCCCATTCCAACCATGTTTCAATCCTTGTATCCCAGAGCCCTGTTGTTCCAAGGTTGTGCATACATAATTCTTTACTTCTGTCCCACTTAGCTTGCAAACCTGCCTAATTATTCTCTCATCTGCTTTGTTCTTCCATTCCCCTCTCCCTTCTTGTATATTGCCCCCTCCCCAGCACCCACACTATCCTGTATCTATTCCCTGTCCTGGGCTCCAACTTCCCCTCCCTCCCCTTACCCCATCCCCACATCCCAACAACCAGCAAAGAATCCACCCCCCCTTTAGTATGGGTTATTTTTCTTAGTCTTTTATAGTAGTGGTCCTATACAGTATTTCTCCTTTTGTGACTGACTAATTTCACACAACATAATGTCCTCAAGGTTCATCTATGTTATGCAGTGGCTTGCAGCTTCCTTGTTATTCTTCAAGGTAGCATAATATTCCATTGTGTGTATGTACCACAGCTTGTTTATCCATTCTTCGACTGATGGGCACTTTGGCTGTCTCCATCTTTTTGCTATTGTAAATAGGTCTACTTTTTGATATTTGCTGTTATTGCTGTTCTGAGATGATATCTCATTGTTGTTTTGATTTGCATCTCTCTAATGGCTAGTGATCTTAAACATTTCTTCATATGTTTGTTGGCTGCCTGGATCTCTTCATTGGTGAAGGGTCTGTTCATGTCCTGTGCCCATTTTTTAATTTTTTTTTTTTGTCTTTTTCTTGTAGAGGTGTTGTAGTTTCCTTTATATTTTAGAAATGAGTCCCTTATCTGATGTGTCATTGCAAAAGAATTTTTCCCATTCTGTGGGTTCCCTTTTTACTCTTCTGGTAAAGTCTTTTTTGTTTTTCATAAATGTTTTATTGTGAATTATGTAATAGTTTACATGGGAGAACTTTAGTTTTACATTCATTCTATCATATATCATCTCATTGCCATGGTTACAGTCCCCTCCATGCATCATCAACCAACCAAAGGGTATACCCTGCAATCCTTCCCCCATACCCCCAGGTCTTCAGCACACAGTCACTCTCCCTCTCTGGATCTAAAGTCTCCAGCTGCTCCGTCGCTCCACGTTATCAT
>NW_006408659.1:5479875-5482135 GCF_000296735.1 Chrysochloris asiatica | reverse complement strand
TTTTATATTTAGAAATGAGTCCCTTATCTGATGTTGCAAAAGATTTTTTTCCCATTCTGTGGGTTCCCTTTTTACTCTTCTGGTGAAGTCTTTTGATGAACATAAGGTTTTAATTTTTAGTATGTCCCATACATCTATTTTGTCTGCTTTTGTTTGTGTACTTTTCAAAATGTTTGGTAATCTGTATAGGCCCTGAATTATTAGCACCCTCACATTTGTCCCTATTTTTTCATTGATTATTTTCATAATTTTGGGATTCACATTTAGATCTTTAATCCATGCTGAGTTCATTTTTGTATAGGGCATGAGGTAAAGGTCTTGTTTTAATCTTTTGCATATCGCTTTCCAGTTCTGCCAGCACCATCTGTTGAAGAGACTGTCTCCTTCCCATGCATTATACCTAGGCACTTTGTCAAAAATCAGTTGGCTGTGTGTGGGTGGGTTAGTTTCTGGATTCTCGATTCTGTTCCATTAATCAATGTATCTTTCATTGTACCAGAACTAGGCTATTTTGACCACTGTAGGCATGTGGCAAATTTTGAAATCAGGGAGTGAGAGGCCTCCAGCGTTATTCTTCTTCTTAAGCAGTGCTTTGCTTATCCTGGGTGTCTTTCCTTTCCATAAAAATTTGTAATAGTTTTTTCCATCTCTTTGAAGAATTTTGTTGGAATCTAGACTGGGATCACATTAAATGTGTAAATTGCTATGGACAGTACTGACATTTTCACAATGTTGAGTCTTCCTATCCAGGAACATGGTGCGTTCTTCCACTACTGTAAGTCTCTTGTAGTTTTCTTTGTATAAGTCCTTTGTTTGTCTGGTTACATTTATTCCTTAATATTTCATCCTTTGGGCAGCTATTTTAAATGGTATTGCTTGCCTCATGTCCTTTTCAGTGCTGTCATTGTTACTATAGAGGAATCCAACTGATTTTGTATGTTGATCTTACAGCCTGCCACTTTGCTGAATCTTCCAATGAGGTCTAGTAGTTTTATTACTGAGTCTTTGGGGTTCTCTATGCATAGCATCATATCGTCTGCAAATAGAGAGAGTTTTACTTCCTCTTTGCCAATTTGGATGCCTTTAATTTCTCTATCATGCCGTATAACTCTGGCTAAAACTTCCAGCACAATATTGAATAGGAGTGGTGACAAAGGGCATCCTTGTCTGTTTCCAGTTTGCAGTGGGAAGGCTTTCAGTTTCTCTCCATTGAGAGTGATGTAGGCTGTTGGTTTTGTGCATATGATCTTGATTATGTTGAGGAATTTCCCTTCAATTCCTCTTTGTTGAGTGTTTTTATCAGGAATGGATGTTAGACTTTGTCAAATGCCTTTTATGCATCAATCGATATGGCCATGTGGTTCTTTTCCTTTTTCTTATTTATATGGTGGATTATGTTGATTATTTTTCTAATGTTGAACCATCCTTGCATCCCTTTTATGAAACCCACTTGGTCATGATGTATTATTTTTTTGATATGCTATTGGATTCTGTTGGCTAGGATTTTGCTGAGAATTTTTGCGTCTATATTTATGACAGATATTGGTCTATAGTTTTCTTTCTTAGTGATGTCCTTCCCTGGTTTTGATATGAGGGTTATGCTTGCTTCATAAAAAAAGTATTAGGGAGTTTTCCATCCTCTTCTATATTCTGGAATAATTTGAGTAGAATTGGTGACAATTCTTCACTGAATGCTTGGTAGAACTCACCCATGAAGCCATCTGGGCCTGGACTTCTTTTGGTTGGGAGTTTTTAATGACCTGATCAATTTCTTTTTTTGTTATGGGCCTGTTTAAGCTTTCTACTTCACTGTCAGTAAGTTTAGGTAGGTCGTGTTTTTCTAGAAATACATCAGTTTCTTCTAAGTTTTTTTAATTTTTTGGAGTACAACTTTTCATAGTATTCTGTTATTATCTTTTTTATTTTGTTTGGTTCCATTGTGATATCACCTATGTGGTTTCTAATGAAAGTTATTTGTGTCCTCTACCTCTTTTCTTTTGTTAGTTTTGCCAGTGGTTTGTCAATATTATTAATCCTTTCAAAGAAGCAGTTGCTTGTCCCGTTGATTCTTTCTATAGATTTTTTATTTTCCATCTCTTTTATTTCTGCTCTTATCTTTATTATTTATTTTCTTTTTGTGACTGTTGTTCCCTCTGCTGGTCTGTTTCTAATTGTTGGAGATGCTGTGTTAATGTGTTAATTTTGGTTCTATCCTCTTTTTGCATGTGTGCATTTATCACAGTAAATTGTCCTTTCAGCA
>NW_006408659.1:5476212-5478923 GCF_000296735.1 Chrysochloris asiatica | reverse complement strand
ATTATGAAATATTAACTTTCTTTGGGGTTACCTTATAGTCTATTAACTTTTCTCTCCATTTAAGAGAATCTATTGTATCCTGTAATCTACCTGATATCCTCACCAACTGGATCTCTGTTGCTACATTTATCCCTTCTTTGGCATTGATATAATTTTGATCTTCGGTTGACCTCCCAGCTCCTTTGAATTCATTGTTGTAGTTTTGTTCTGTTCTGAATTCTGCTGTCAGCTGAGTTCCAGGTGGTGTTGCCATGCCTGTCAATCTCTGGTTGTTGTCTGTTCTTCTTGGTTTTCTGTCCACAGAATTCCCTTTAGGATGTTTTGAAGTGCTGTATTGGTTTTGATAAAATCTCTCAGATTCTGCTTGTCCTGGAATGTTTTGATTGCACCATCGTATTTGATTGTTATGCTGGATAGACGATTCTTGGTTAGCAGTTTGTTTTTTTTTTCTTACAGGGTTTTGTATATGTCTCCCCATTGCCTTCTTGCCTGCATGGTTTGTTCTGAATAGTCAGAGCTTAATCTGATTTGCTTGCCTTTATAAGTGACACTTCTCTTCTCCCTGGCCACTTTTAGTATTCTTTCCTTGTCTTTAATTTTGGAGAGCTTGATTATTATATGTTTTGGTGACTTTCTTTTGGGGGTCTTTCCTTCCTGGGATACATTCAGCTTCTTGAATGTTTATCTTCTCATCTTTTAAGATGTTATGAAATTTTTCTTCCAGAAGCTTTTCAACTGTCTCCTCTGTGGAATTCTCTGATTCTTCCTGTTCCGGAATGCCAGTGATTCTTAAGTTGTTCTTCTTCATGTTATCCAGCATGAATCTTAGGCACTCTTTAGATTTTTTTTATCCTTTTTTCAGCTTGCTCTTCTATCTTAGCAGTATTGAGAAATTTGTCTTCCAGCTCGCTAGTTCTGGCTTCCATCTCTTTTATTCTGCCCCTTTCCCCTTTCATTGTATTGTCCATTTCTGGTATTTTATTATTAATCATCTGGACCTCTTTTTGCAGGTTTTGTATTATTTTCAATGCTGTATCAATCTTATTTGATTGCTCTTATAGTATTTTCCTGACTTCTACCTTGCTTCTCCACCACCCGTTTTCGGAGCATTTGAATTTGTTTCCATATCATTCTTCTGAATTCTTTCTCAGGCATATCCAAAACCTGCTATTACTCTTCTGGAAAGCCTTTGTCTGTCTCCAGCTCATTTGTCTCAGCTACTTGCTTCTGTTTTTGGACATGTTTTGATATCTTTTGTTGTTTTTTGTTCATCATTTCCAAAAGTTATGTAGTTTTTTTAATGCTTAAGTGGATGTTTGTTGTTGTATTATTAAACTTACTGGGTGTCTCCTTGTGGATATGATCAGGAGCTAGGCTTCCCTTTTCGCATGTAATGTTTAGAAGCTGTTATTGGCTCTTGTCTCAATGGTGGAATATTATGGGGTGTGCTTGTAGCTTAGCTATATATGGCCACAATTATTGTCTCTTCTTGGTTAACATAGGGAAAAAAAGCTCACACATCCAGGAAAAATGTGTGGCCAAAAGGTCCAAAAGTACAAGCAATATAAAAGCAGAGACAAGAACCTCCACTTTGAAACAAAAATAAAATTATGTGTGTATACTGTAGAAGCCTCCAGTATTGGATTGGATTGTCCACTTGATCAGACCCTTCTTCTAGTCACCACCATAGAGATAGATATTGAGATAGATATTGAGAAGTTAGTGGAAAATTGTTTACTATTTTTGTCTCTGAGGGTCATTTAAGTATTTGTGTTGCACAGCATAATTCTTGAAATAGTTGCCTCTTTTTATGTTGAGGTTTTACAGATTTTTCATATGTTTTGTCTGTCAGACCAAACCTGCTTTTTTTTTTCTTTCTGGCTAGGCAGGGGTTAATTGTCCTGTATAGTTTTTTGTGTCTTGTGATGACTACCAAACTTTAATTTGAAAAATTAAAACATTCACATAAATCCATCTTTTATGGCCTTAAGAGAAACATACAATTCTTAGTTTAAATATGTTGTATGATATGAAATCTGTTGAAATATAGTCTGTTGACTGGGAAAAGACTCTATTAATGCAATTGTGTTACTTTTTATGTTGTTGTTTGTTATTGAATGGATAAAGTAGATTAGATAGAAAAGAACCAAATTGGTCCTTTTCAAGGCAGAAATGGTTGACTGCGCTTATTAGAGACATATCACTTGTCAATAAAAAGTCACCATTGTTACTTAAATAAAGTATAACCTGCAACTTAGGTACCCTAGTGCTGTAATAGAAATACCACCGTGGGTGATTTTAAACAACAGAAATATTTTTTCTCACAGTTCTGGGGGCTAAAAGTCCAAATCAGGATCTTGGCTGTTTTAACTCTTTCCTTATTGGTAGCCTTAAGTGTCCCTTAGGAGCTCTGGTAGCATAATGATTACAAATTGGGCTTCTAACTTTAAAGTAAGAAGTTTGAAACTACCAGCTGTTCCACAGGAGAAAGATGGAGCTTTCTGCTCCTGTACAGATGTTGTTGTTGTTGTTGTTGTTGCTGTCAGGTGCCATCGAGTCGGAACCGACTCATAGCGACCCCATGCACAGGAGAGCGAAATAATGTACATTCCTGGGCCAACTTCACTACTGTTGTCACACTTGATGCCATCAATGATGCCACCTGGCTGATCCATCTCGTTGGGGGTCTTCCTCTTTTTCTCTGACCCTCC
>NW_006408659.1:5472418-5474279 GCF_000296735.1 Chrysochloris asiatica | reverse complement strand
TTTGAATTTGCATATCAGTAATTGATGGTCTGTGCCACAGTCTGCCCCTGGCCTTGTCTTCACTGATGATGTGGAGCTTTTCCATCTTCTCCTTCCACAGATGTATTCAATTTGATTTCTATTTGTTCCATCTGGCGATGTCCATGTATATATTCGTCTCTTATGCTGTCTAAAGAAGGTATTTGAAATAAACAAATCATTTGTCTTGCAGAAATCTGTCATTCGTTCTCCAGCATCATTTCTATCACCAAGTCCAAATTTTCCAACTACTGGTCCCTCCTCTTTGCTACCAACTTTTGCATTCCAATCACCAGTAATGTGCAATACAGCTTGATTGCATGTTTGATCAATTTCAGATGTACAGCCATGGAAACCCAATGCAGGGTTGCTGTGAGTCAGAACTGACCCACGGCACACCACCACCATCATCAAGTATCCCTTGGTTCCTTTTTATTCCTTGGCTTTTAGAAGACCTTTAGTTGCTAGCTATCTTTATCTGTGTATGGGACTGTCTGTGTCTATTCTACTGTTTTTATAACTCAAAAGTGATTAGGCTCAGGACCTACCATACACTGGTATTGCCTCATTAACATAGTAAAAGAAAACACCATTTGTAAGCAAGATTACAATTACAGGCACATGGTCCAAGATTTCAACATTTGATGGGGGGATACAAAATTTAATCCACAATAACCTGAATACAATGAGTTTTTTAAGCATTTATTGTGAATTGAATGTATGTTTACAGGATAGATCATCCATTTTACATTCAACAAACCATATTTGGTTTCATTACAATGGTTACAATTCCCTACATGTATATCAGTTAACTGTATTTATTTCTACCCTCCCCCCTTTTTTTTGATGTACACATACCACACAGAAAATATATATTCATTTAAATATCCAAAGGGCCCATTTTGTAAGCTAGCTTCCTGCCAGCTAGTACATAGCCTTTCTCATTCTAGGGACCTAAAGTCCTTAGCTGCTCTATGTCTCTATGCCATTGCCTCTGCCACCATCTCTGCTATTGTCAAGTTTCTGGTTAGGATCCCACACTCCATTCATGCTCTTTCCTCATGATGCTACTAAGGTCCTCTGTTCTTGAAATAAAAGATAAACTACTCCCTCCTTTTAGTTACACATCTTCTATATTTACAGTCATGACAAACACAGCTAGTCCTGATAAAAATGACTCATGATAGAGTCATAAATTTCTATCTGCACCATCTCCTTTTACCAGACTTATCTGGACAAGAGGAAATCTATGCAGTGGAGACTCTACCTTATTCACCTCATTCTGAAACTAAGCACACTATGAAAGCTTAAATGTCAGCTTCTCAATGGCACTTAACAACAACAAACACAACAATTGCTAATGGGTAGTCCTGGTGTGGTGCTGTGGGATAATGTACTGGACCGTAAAGTCCTTTGAACTGCAAGGTTGGGATTTCAAACTTACCAGCCACTCCTCAGCAATTCTACACAGGATTCCTTTGAGTTGGAACTGACTCAATGGCACTTAACAACAACAACAACAACAATGGCTAATGGGACTCCTGGGATCCTTACTGGACTTTGGACTGCAAGCTCAGCATTTCAAATTGACCAGCTGCTTCTCAGAAACCCTATCATTGGTCACTATGCGTGGGATCCAGACAAGATGGCATTAACAACAATTGCTAATGATCATGAACATTTCTTCATATGTTTGTTGACTGCTTTAATGTTTTCCTTGGTGAAGTGTCTGTTCATGTCCTGTGCCCATTTTTTAATTTGTTGTCTTTTCCTTGGAGAGGGATTGTAGTATCCTTTACAGTTTTGACATTAGTCCCTTGTCTGATATGTCAATGAAAAAAAA
>NW_006408659.1:5469969-5471416 GCF_000296735.1 Chrysochloris asiatica | reverse complement strand
TGAGTATTTGGATTTTCTATGTATAGGATCATATTATCTGCAAACACAGAGAGTTTTACATCTTCTTTGCCAAATTAGATGCCTTTAAGTTTCCTTTCTTGCCTTTTAACTCTGGCTAAGACTTCTAACAAAATATTGAATAGGAGTGGTGATAAGGGCATCCTTGGCTGGCTCCTATTCACAAAGGGAATGCTTTCAGTTTTCTCTCTGTTGAGAGTGATGTTGGCTCTTGGCTTTGTATATATTTTGAGGAATCTCCCTTCAATACCTACTTTGTTGAGGGCTTTTGTTTTATTTTTTTTTAAGGAATTAGTGTTGGATTTTGTAAAAGGCCTTTTCTGAATCAATCAATATGATCTTGTAGTTCTTTTCCTTTTTTGATTTATATGGTGGGTTATGTTGATTGTTTTTCTAATATTGAACTATGCTTACATCTCTGGTATGAATCCCGCTTGGTCATGAATGCAATGACTTTTACATTTCTCCTCTATACACACCACCATCTTTACTTGCCTGGACCCCTACAAAAGTATCTTCCTTATTCCACTATGTCCCTCTTCAATATACCCTAACCAAGATGCCTGAATGATTTCCCAGTTCCTAAAAATATCACGTTGCTTCCCAAATTAAAAGCTTCCAATGCTTTGCCATTGTTTTTTTGCTGTTGTTGTTGTTTTGTTTTGCCATTGTTTTTAATGCAAATCCAAACCAATATCCAGACTGATGAAGCCTATCTTCTCTGGTCCTGTTTTCTTTCTGACTTTGCTTGATATTATACATCCTTTTTCACTAGACACAAGTCATACTGACACACTCTTTAGTCCCAGAAAATATCAAGCACATTTAGACTTTTGTACTTCTGTACGAGCTATACCTTGCCTGACACCTTTTACTTAGTTCTCCACATTGTCTACCATTCCTTATCATGAAAATTTCAGTCTAACTATCATTTCCAAGTGAGGCCTTTTGTGACCACCATCTATTGAAGCCAAGGAGCTCTGATAGCATAGTAGTTATTAGTTGGGTTCCTAAGCTCAAGGTCAGCAGTTTCCAACCACCAGCAGTTCTGTGGGAGAAAGATGAGGGTTTCTGCTCCTGTAAAGAATTACGTTCTTGGAAACCCAATACAGGGTCGCTATGAGTTGGTACCAACTCAGGGTACAAAACTACCAATTACCATTACTATCTATTGAAATCATTTTTCTCAGGTGCCTGATCCAATTCTGTTTGTTTGTTTGTTTGTTTACTGTCTGTTCTCCAACATACTTCCAAATACTCCACCCCACTTTCAGGCAAACCCAAGCTACTTTATCTGTTATTTTCTAGCATGTTACCAACAAAGAGAACAGTGTCTGGTGTATGTTGTTGTTCTTGTTAGGTGCCATAGAGTAGGTACCGACTCACAGTGAACTTATGCACAGCAAAATGAAACACTGCTCAATCCTGG
>NW_006408659.1:5462744-5468294 GCF_000296735.1 Chrysochloris asiatica | reverse complement strand
CTCCTCATTTCTTCCATTTGCTTTAGCATCTCTACACTGGAGAGCAAGTTTCAGTGTCTCTTCTGACATCTGTTTTGACCTTTTCCTTCTTTCTTGTCTACTTAATGACTTTTTGCTTTCTTCTATATGATGTTCTTGATGTCATCCCACAACTCTTCTGGTGTTTGGTCTTAGCGTTTAATGTATCAAATCTGTTCTTCAGATGATCTCTAAATTCGGGTGGGATATATTCCAGGTGATATTTTGGCTCTTGTGGTCTTGTTTTCATTTTCCTCAGCTTCAGTGTGAATTTGCATATGAGTAATTGATGGTGTGTTTCACAGTCTGCCCCTGGCCTTCTTTTCACTAATATCTCTTTCCACAGATATAGTTAATTTGATTTCTATGTATTCCATCTGGTGAGGTCCATGTGTATAGTCGCCTGTTATGCTGTGTAAAGAAGTTATTTGAAATGAACAAATCACTGATTTTGCAGAATTCTATCATGTGTTCTCCAGCATCATTTCTATCACCAAGGCCATATTTTCCAACTACTGTTTCTTCTCTTTGCTCCCAATCTTTGCATTCCAATCACCAGTAATGATCTTGATTGCATGATTGATCAATTTCAGATTGAAGAAGTTGGTAGAATTCTCTTTCATCCTCACTGGCTTTAGTGGTAGGTGCGTAAATTTAAACAATAGTGGTATTAACTGGGCTTCCCTGTTGTTGTTGTTGTTGTCAGGTGCCATCGAGTCGGAACCGACTCACAACAACCACATGCACAGCAGAACGAAACAGTGTCTGATCCTGGGCCAACCTCACTACCGCTGCCACACTTGAGTCCATCAATGATGCCACCTGGCCAATCCATCTCGTTAGGGGTCTTCCTCTTTTTCTCTGACCCTCCACCTTACCCAGCATGACATCCTTTTCCAGCAACTGTTCCCTCCGGACAATATGTCCAAAGTATGAGAGATGAAGCTTAGCCATCTTGGCCTACAAGGAGAACTCTGGCTGCACTTCTTCTAAAATAGTTCTATTGGTTCTTTTGGCAGTCCATGGTACTTTCCCTGTAGCTGCATGGATATTATCCTATCCCAGACAGTATTGTACCTCATGACTGATCTGGATATGTTCTTTTAGACAATGAATGCAACAACATTCCTCTTCAATTTGGCATTTCTGGCATAGTAAACCATGTGGTCATCAGATTCAAAATGGCCAATACTGATATCGATATTTAGATTTCAATGTTTAGGCATTCCATTTCATTTTTGACAACTTCCAATTTTCCCAGATTCACACTTTGTACATTCCATGTTCCAATTTTCAATAGATATATACAGCTGTTTCTATTCGTTTTGAGTTGAGTCCCATCAGCAAATGAAGGTCCTGCAGGCTTTTCTCCCACAGGGTTTACTCCATTTGTGTCACCACGGTCAACTCTACTCTGAACAGGCAGTTTTTCCCCAGTCATATTTTGAGTGACTTCCAACCTGAGGGGCTCATTTTCTGGCACTATATCTAACTATTTCTCTGCTATTCATAAGATTTTCAGTGACTATGTATTTGGAAGTAGTTCATCACTCCTTCTTCCTAGTCTGTCTTCGTCTGGAAGCTCATCTGAAACATGTCCACTATGGGTGACCTGCTGGTATTTAAAATACCAGTGGCATAGCTTTCAGAATCACAGCAACTCACAAGGTACCACAGTATGACAAACTGATAGCACACTACAAATGATTATTTGTGAAATTAATGAATGTACATAAATAGCAATTATCTTGAAACAGAGCCTTTACTTGATTCCATATCCACACGTACCTCTTCGTAGATGGACGATGTCAGTTTTCAATGTCTCTCATCTTCCCTCACAGTTTGCTGAGCATTTTCTCTGACATGAGTAGTACATAGAGAGTGCACATTGCTAAGTGTCCATCTTGAGACTAGGCTGATCCAACGTTTACAAGGGGATGGATGAGTGTTTTGGTTCTCTTGACTTTGACCTTCCTTTCAACATTATCAAAACTGATGTTTCTACAGTGACCCTTGCCCTGTCTGACTGGCATTCCCAGTTTTTATAAACATGAGTCAAGAGCATTCTGGGTTATGCTTTGAATATTTTTGTCTGTGTTTGATGTGAGAAGTATGAACCTTCTGATTTGTGGCTTGCTTCATGAACTTATGAAGATGTCCTGCTTCTGGTTGCAATTTAAAGGGAGAATTGTTGACTATATACCAAGTTCTCGGCACTCAGATGAATAAGCAGTGACGCTTTATCACTTCCTCTACTCAGACCTTTGGGAATATGAGTGGTACAAATGGTTTGATCTCAGCTACTAACCTAAAGTTTGGTGGTTCAAACACACAAGTGATGTCATCAAAGAAAGTTCTGGCAGTCTGCTTCTACAAAGATTAAACCCAAGAAAACTGTGGATCTCAGTTCTATTTTGTAGTACATGAGATTGCAATGGATTGAAATTGACTGGCTAGCAACAGATTTGTTCTTTGGGTACTATCTGATACTATTCTGACTGTGTCTGATTTCTCATGAGTTCTGACACTTTTTATTGCCTCTTGCCTCCATGGGGGTAGGGAGGTATTGATATTGAAAAGAAAGATAAATCTTTGATTATTGGAATGCCTTGTTTAACATGACAATATCCTCAAATAAGGATACTTTACACATATTAGACTACTCCATTTTTTAAAGTGCTGTCCAGTTGGTTTCAGCTCATAGCAACACTGTATAGGAATCCTAATGTGGCACTATAGGATAGGCATTCAACTGCAAGATTGGTTTGAACCTCAAGCCACTTTTAGGAAACCCTCTATAGGGTCACTATGAATCAGAATCAACTCAAAGGCACTTAATAACAATAACAAATAGGGTTTCTGAGAAGCAACTGATGGGTTTGAACTACTAGCCAGTCTGGAGTTTGGTGCTTATCCTACAGTGTCACATCAGGATCCCATAACATTAGTCTGTCTATATTTATCGATAATAAATACATTTCATCATTTTAAAGTATTTCTTTAGTCTATTTAAATATGTTTCGTGAGTATTTTTTTTGCCAGACAATTCTATTTTATACTTCAAACAGTCAACTCTTTTATTACATTTGGTGAGTTCAGGTTTAGACAATACTAGCCTTTATGGGCAGCTGGGAACAGAAAGCAGAAAATAAACTGGATGACAAAACTGCACAAATCAACAAACTCTATTTGCATAGTCTTATTTGAACTTGTTGATTTATCTACCATAGGATTGTTTTGTTAATTTTGCTTTTCAAGTGTTGTTTTCCTATATGTGTAAAAAGTATCTGTGTTTTATTTCTGGGGAGTCACTTACTCCCCAGGTTAGTAAACTTTCATTTCACACATGCCCCCCTTGTAGTAGGCACTGAATTCACAGTGCAGACTCGGTGACTGCTCATAAAGTCTGATCATATAAAAGTCTTAGAAATAAAAATGAGGTTACTGCTTGTTAGATTACTGAAGAGAACAAAAAGAAGCATGTAGTTTTATTCAAATTTCTAGATGGAGGAGGCAATAAGATTTCTAAGAAAAAGAACAAGATTTCAGCTTCAGAAAACTATACAATTTTAGCAACACTATTCTTAAACTGTAGAGAATGTAAAAAGTATCTGTTTCAAGACAATATGTTTATTAGGTACAAAGAAAACTTCTTCAAATGGTTGGCATGGCTGAAGAAGTCACTTACCTCTCAATCAAAAGAAAACAGTCCATAAAATAAAGACTCAACTGAAGGACCAGAGATGTCCTTTCAAATGTACCTATCTTCCAAATGTCTACTAAGATGTTTTGGTTTGTTTGTTTGTCTTAATGAGCATCATCAGTAGAGAGGTCTCCACACTATGATTGTTGTTATTGTTAAGTGCTGTGAGTTGGATCCTACTCATAGCAACCCTGTAGAGGGTTTCTGAGGAGCAGCTGATGAACTTCAACCATTGACCTTGCAGTCCAACACCTTAGAAAACCTAAAGCAACGAACCAACAATGAAAATCAGAGAATAATATATAAGTGCATTTGTAATGACTTTGTACGCTGTCTTTTTACTGAGCGTGAACCTGACAAGTCCTTTTAAAAGATTATGTTTAGTGACAATCCCATTTTACAATTGTGGCAAATCTAGTCTTAGTTGCTTGGAGAACACTTTAACAGTTTTGGGCTGAGACAAAGCAGATTGTCATTTCCCACAACCCCCTCTCCCCTCCAAATATGTTTTTTTTTAAAAAAAATGACTAGAGACAGGGACTAAGTGCCAGAGATATTGTCCAGGAACTCTACTCAATTTGGAACAATGGTGCAATCTGTGGTCTGGCCCAGCCAGGCATCAGGCTGGTTTTGACCACCACTCCTAGCTGAACTCCTCCCCAAGGTAAGGCTCACCCTCACATAAAATTGCCAACCATGGCCCACATGGATATAGAACTAATTTAGCCTCCTATACCCTTGATGAATGAAGAATTTCCTTTTGGGACTAAATTATAGGGCTTGTCAGAGTTACTCTTTCGTGATCTGTTATTTGGAGGTAATTTTCCAACAGGGCTGGAACACTTCTCCATGAGCTAGAATAGGATTCACCCTGAAAAGCTGCCATGAGCTGACCAACACATCTCATTTTACTCCTCCTCACCGCTAGCCTCCCCCACCTCAGCCCAGCTCACTCCATGAGGAAACCCAGCCAACAGAGCTGGACTTTGGGTAGATCTTCACTTTCCTTCTTAATTAAACCACAAGAATGGCATCTGCCCACCTTGTTCAGCACCCAGGTTTCCAGAAATTAAACATCTTGTTGCAACATGCTTAAAAACAGATGAGCAGGCTTCCTATTATTCCCCAAAGTGGCTGATTACAACCTTCTGTCAAATTCCACCTACCCCCTTTCCCCTTCCAATGGCTGGAAGATAAGCTTCTGATCTTCCCTTGGCTTTTTGAACTGTTGGAAGCTGTGTAAATACAAGCTGCAGGTTAGTCAGATTCTATTTGATCTAGGGCCTACTGAGCACAAAGAGATTACATTTGAAAATCCTCTTGTCTAGTTAAGCTATGATGACCTATTGCTGGGTGGTTGCTGATGAGGTTACATAGCAAAGGTTTTCAGGCTGCCCTGTTGCAGCTGGCCATTTTCTGATAAATAAGGAATAGCTAATTGTTCACAAGCCAACTTCCCTACAGAGTTTTTCTATTTGGTTATTTCTTTGAATTTAACGTGTGAGGTTCAGTGCTTTAGAGACAATTTAATCATCAAGAGTGACAGGGGCTTATATTACCACTCAGTTTTTGCAAAGTGATGTCCCAGCCGGTCATTTCAAACAGACCATTGGGCCTCTTCTAGGATCTTCCCATATACATCTCCAATCTTTACCCTGTCAAGTAATGATTGTTAGCCCTGTTTCAAAGAAGCCCTGGTTGCACATAGATTAAAGAACTTGGCTGGGTTTTTTATTTTTTATTTTTTTCATGTTTTATTGTGATTTATGTGATAGTTTACATGGGACAACATTAGTTTTACATTCATTCTATCGTATATCGTTTCATTA
>NW_006408659.1:5455400-5461014 GCF_000296735.1 Chrysochloris asiatica | reverse complement strand
CCTTTAGTATTGGTTCTTTTTCTTAGTCTTTTACAGTAGAGGTCCTATGCAGTATTTTTCCTTTTGTGACTGACTAATTTCACTCAACATAATTTCCTCAAGAACTTGGCTGTTAGCTGAAAGATGGGCAGTTTAAATCCATTAGCTGCTCTGTGGGGAAAAGATGAACTGTTTTCTTGTAGACCGATATGGAGCAATTCTGTTCCATCCTACATTGTTGCTATGAGCTGGAGTCCAGTCAGTGGCATTGGGTTTGGTTTGGGGTTTATCACTATTTCACAGCTAGCATTACTATGACAAAAAGGCCAGCAGCTTTCATGAGGGCAAACAACCACAAAGTGGCTCTTGACCTCAAACCCCTTTGACTTTAAGGCTTTGTCCATTCCAAGAAACCACACAACTTTCCTGTGGAATTGGATATGTCTGGAAAGTATGAAAGGCAAAATCTTATTGATTTCCAGACAAAAAAATTGAGACAGATTCTTCTTGTAAAGAGGTGAGATAAGAACTTTAGAAACACAGTTGTTGTTGTTAAGTGCTGCCGAGTCGATTCTGACCCATAGCAACACTGTACAGGGTTTCCAAGGAGCAGCTGGTGAGCTTGAACCACAGACCTTGCAGTTCAAACAACTTTGTAGTATGATGCATTAGCCCACAGTGCTACATCAGGACTCGGTAGACCTTGCAAAAGTTATCAAAAATGTCTTCACATTCACTATCATAGGATTAACCCTAAGTCACTTGTGGTTATCTAGTATTTCTGCCAGCATTTACTTCCTGCAGTTCTGTAACAACGTATGAAAAGTTCCTCTGGGATAACATCCCTCTTCCAAAATTCAGCACATGTCAGAATCAGAGTATCTCAAATCCCCTGGCCACTGTGTTATACAGCTGAGCCAATCAGAACCAATGATGTACAAACACATCATTTTTTTGCTGAAACTTCTGGCTTTCTCTTCTGCCCTTGAGTCAGAAAGCAAAGGCTAGAGCTGCTCCTGCCATCTTGCCATCTTAAGTACCCATCTGGAGATACTGAGGAGCAGGACAAAACTGGGTCCTGGTGATGTGGTTGGAATCCTGAACAAGTTGTGCATAAGGCCCCTCTGTGCTTTTCACTACAGGAATTTAAGAAAGTTTTTAATATTTTCAACCTAAAGAGTCTCGGAGGTTAAGTATTAATATTGTGTACCAATCCACACACCTAGAAGTGTTGGGATGAGAGGATAGCAATGTCTCCCTATCTTCCAAAGCCATATAATAGTGCTACTTTCTGAGGTAGAAACATGGTTTTGAGAAGGAAAGTTCAGATATTTTCATCCCTGTGGTTTTTTCTTAGTGAGCAAAATCACAACTTCTGCAACTTTTCTCAAAATGTCCTCCAGTTTATTGATTAGCCTTCTCACAGGCTGATCATGTCAAAAGCTGTATATATTTTTTACTCTGATACTTTGCAACTCAATTTAACCCGTTCTTCACAATGACTTGGACTCCTGGTGTGTTGCTATAGGATAAGCACTGAAATGCTATCCACAAGGTTGATGGTTCAAACCTACCAGTTGCTTCTTGGAAACCCTATACAGGGTCGCTATGAGTCAGAAACGGCTCTGTGGCACTTAACAACAACAAGAGCACAATGATTTGCATACATTTCTTTACGTATGCTTTCATTCATTTGAATAGTGCTGTAATGAGCATAGGCATGCATATGTCTGTCTGTGTCCATATTCTCATAATCTTTTGGGATATTTAAAAAATATTTTGTCTTTTTTTTTTAATCAGCAGGTCTACTCACATTGCAGACACAAACTTTTGCCCGCCATGAAATTCTTACCAATTTGTAGTCTACCCTCAATTGTTGTTGTTGTTATGTGCTGTGGAGTCAGTTCCGACTCATAGCGACCCTGTATAGGGTTTCCGAGGCTGTAAATCTTTACGGGAGCAGAAAGCCTCAATTAGGGGATCAAAAACTAGATATGGAACTGGCATAAAAACTCTATCAACTCTGGGTGCAAAACGAAGACGACTCCCTTTTCATGCTACATTCCTTCGCCATATAAGAGGAAATGTGCTAAATCTAGTTAGTTCCCTTAGAGATGTTTTGCTTTTCTCCCTAAGACATCATCAGTATCAGCTCTGTTGGGATATTTTATACCATCATGCACATTTCAAGCCCAATAATAATCATATTTGTCCAGAATCTCAGTTTACAGAGTTCTTTCATCTTAGGTATCTTATTCCACTCTTAAACCCACTAATTTTATTATTGTTATTATTGTTGTTGTTATTATCCCCATTCTAGAGATCCATTATTTGGAGGTCTAAGGATTAAGTGATTTACTCCAACTCTCCCTAGACCCTTTAGTGGTGGTGCTAGTATACCGTTGAGTTGATTCCGATTTATAGTCACCCTGTATAGTGTTTCTGAGGCTGTATATGGGCCCAGAAATATTTAGCTTTCTCCCACAGAGTAGCTGGTGGATTCAAACTGCTGATCTTTCAGTTAGCACCTCAATATGTAACGCACACACTATCAGGGCTCTGTAAAGCCTTCAACTCTTGTTGTTTCTAAGTGCCTTTGTGTTGGTTCCAACTCTTCGGGACCCTGTCTAGGGTTTCCAAGGAGGAGCTGGTCGGTTTGAACTGATCCTATGGCACCACACCAGGTGTCCAAATCCTTCAGTAGTAGGGCTATATTTTATACTCAAGTGTACTTGTCTAAATTAAGACATTTTATGACTCCAAATAGTTGACTGGTATCTGGAAACCTTCTTTGAATGCTTTCCTAGAGCTACCATAACAAGTACCATGAAGCGTGTGGCTTTTAAGGACATTAATTTATTGTGTCACAGTTCTGAAGATTGTGAGTTTGAATTTAGGACTTTGACAGGGTCATGATCTGTGTCTTTGTGATCCTTCATCTTTCCCAAGATCTGCTAACCTCATGTGATCCTTGGTATTCCTTGGTTTGCACATATATTTTCACCTAGTGCCGCTCCTCCTCTCTTAGAAGAGCACTATTCAGATGGAATTAGGAACTACTCTATTCCTGTATGACTTCATATTAACTTCAGAGATACTAGTTCTAAAACAGGTCACATTTACAGACTCTGGGACTTAGGACTTAAACATATAGTTTGGGAGAATACAATTCAGTTCATAGCAAATGGAAAGGAGGAGTTTGACATTCAAATGCCACCAGGTTGTTTTTTTTCTCTAGGTTAAAATGAACTGATTTTCTAAACATTTAAGAATGGTTTGTAATGCCTTCTGTTCATAGTTACCTCCCTTCTGGGAACCACAGGAATTTTGATTTTTCTGACCATTGGTCCTCCACCAGACCTAAATGTTTAAAGGACATTATTTTTATGTGCCAATGATTACAGTATTTGCATGTGCAAATCAAGTAATTACTTAACTACCCAAATTGTGCATGGGACTAAGGCAATTATCAAATCAGAAAATTGCCTTCAGAATCTGACCCTGGAAAAATTATGATGGAAGAAAATGAGCACTGGCATGGAAGCTTCTGGCAAGACTGACTTTGTTGTCATTGTTTAGTGGAATCAGAACTATGCTCTGTAGTTGCTTTATTTTCTTCATCTCAGTTGCCACATCTAAATAGTTAAAATAATACTATTTTTACTATTTACTTTCAATGGATCATGTGAAAGAAATATGGGTAATACTATAAGTGATTGCAAAAAACATTAAAAAAATGAATTTATTATTTTAAAGTGTACTCAATAGCTACTAATTTTTTAAAAAGCTTTTTTGTGAATTGAGTAAAGGTTTACAGGGCAGATCATCAGTCTTGCATTCAACAAATCATTGTAATGATTACAATCCCCTCCGTACACCATTGGCTAACAATGTTTACCTCTGTTAACTCTCCCCCCACTTTTTTTTTTAATGTTCACATACTGCATTGAAAATATAAATTCATTTAAACGTCCAAAGGGCACATTTTGCAAGCCAGTCTCCTGCCCACAGGCGCACTGCCTTTCTCAGTCCATGGGCCTATAGTCCTCTGCTGCTCTGTCTCTCTATGCCATTGCCTCGGCCACCATCTCTGTTGCCACCGCATTTCTGGTTAGGATCCCTCACTCCTCTCATAATCATCCCTCTTGATGGTCTTAAGGCCCTCTGTTCCTAAAATGAGAGATTAACTGCTCCCTACTTTGAGGTACACCTCTTCTACATTTACAGTTGTGATCATCATCATTAGTCCTGATAACAATTACAACTGTAACATAAAATCCTATCTACCTCATCACCAGACCCATATGGGCAAGAGGAAAACTATTCAGTAGGGTTCTGTCTTATTCCTCTTGTTCTGACAATAAGTACCCTCAGGAAAGCTTATAAACCAGCCACTTTGAGCTTTTATAGCCTTCTAATTTCAGTAGCCAAAGTCCAAGTTGCCTGTCCATATTAAACCAGTGTACTGAAGAGGCAAACTACATCCTTGATATGAAGAATCCTTCCCTTTCTGTTGGAAGTTTGGAAAACTTCATTCCTAAGCAAAGGTCCAGTTCATCAAGTTGTAGCAATTTATGCTTGTCCCTGTATCAAATTTCTTTATCTTCATCTAATCAAGTTCTGATCAACAAGCCAGCAAAGCTAGGTCAAATGAGTACTATCTACAAGTTTGTGAGATTTCACTTGCCATCTTCCAGTTCAGACCAGCTGGCTGCTTTCTTCTTAACTCTAGCCCCAGTGACTAGGTCAGTGTCCTTGGGTTCTGGAGTTCACATGTCTCCCTGAACTTTCCACCAGCCAGCCCTTCCTCTTCTCTCATCTCAAGATCTTTAGGTGTCTATGGAACATGGCCAAACTCAGCCCATATCTCCTTTGCTGCATTTCCCCCACTTCCACTCACAAGTTGACCAGGTTGGTCACCAGTGAGCATATAAGACTGTTTGTGTGTTCCCTTTGAGTTTCAGTGTTAGAAAGGGGTTTACACTGATAGACTGACTTTTCTTGCCTTAATGGCTCCAAGGCAAACAGCTTGCTAAATATTTTCAAAGCCAAACAATCTGCTTCCCCTCTGCCCTACAGGTGTTTCTTTCATAAGATGTATCTTCTGTTCCTCTAGCCATTCCCATTCGGAGTTGGTTTGCATGTCTTTTCAATTGGGAATGTACCATTTCTGAAGGTTATGGGTGGGTCTTAGGATTCCACCTAAGGCCCCATACTTCACAAAGCCTTAACACGAAGTCTATTTCTTTGGGCACATTCTTAGTACCCTTTCAGATATCTTAGTACCCTTTCAGATAATCCAATCAGTTATAGGCTGAAGACAGGCTTATGAGCTTTCTGTTACCATATTTTCCAATATTCTTTTCTATCCCACTTAAATGTCTATATTAAAATCTAGTCAGGGGAAACCAATACTCACAAAACAGTCACACACATTATTTCTCCTCCATTCCTCATTCAGACTATGTCTAAATCCCTATATCATACAGCCCTATTGTTCCAAGGCTGTGCATACATCGCACTCTACCTCAATCTCTGTATCACAGAGTCCTGTTGTTCCAAGGTTGAGCATATATCACTATTTGCCTCTGTCCCATTAAGTCCATACAAATCTGCCTTAGGGTTCCCCTATCAT
>NW_006408659.1:5445319-5454820 GCF_000296735.1 Chrysochloris asiatica | reverse complement strand
AATGTTCTGATTTTTCTGTCATATTTTATTGACAATTTTGCTAAGTATATGATACTTGGTTGGCAGTTTTTTTTCTTTCAGAATTTTGTATATGCCTCTCCATTGTCTCCTTAACTGCATGGTTTCTGCTGAAAAATCAGAGCTTAATTACTTGGCCTTCCTTTGTAGGTAACACTTCTTTTTTCCTTAGCTGCTTTGTGCAGAACAGTGCCAATCCTTAAGCGCATTAAGCTTACATGTATAACATAGGACCTTCCCTGGGGTTTTCTACTTGTGCAAGTCTCCCCTCTGGTCGTCAGTGCAGAAATGAGTTGTTGTTGTTGTTAAGTACCATCAAGTTAGTCTGACCCATAGCGACCCTGTATAGATAGGGTTTCCAAGGAGCAACTGGTGACCCTGAACCACCGACTTTTTGCAGAAATGAGTATAGAGAGCAAAAAAGGGGTGGGGTGGGGGGAGATAAGGTACAAAAAAACAAAAACCCAAACACTCAGAACTTTGTTTCTGCATATCACTGGCTGGTTTCTGCACTGGGAATGCTTTCTTGTTCCTCTCTCTGCTCATTCCAGTTCAAATTGGCTCCATCGGCACATGTTGGCTGCCCTCCTTTCTTGCTTCTGTTTCAAATCTTACTTCCACTAAGCACTTGTATAACTTATTTATCACTTTATCTGAAGTTCCGAGTTCCATGATGTTCCTCTGAATCTGTTTCACTTGGTTTTCCATGCTTTCACAGATGGAGGTCTGCACAACCTTTTTGCGTACTCTGCCACCAAACCCCACCTCCCTGGCCCTTAGCTACTAATTTTTAAGCAAATAGAGATTTATATTTTTATCTACCAACTAGCTTATTAAAAGTGAAGAGGACTTGAAGCACTTACTAATGAAAATCAAAGATTACAGCCTTAACTATGAATTAGACCTCAACATTAGGAAAACCAAAATTATGACAAGTTGACCAATAAATAACATCATGATAAACAGAAAAATAATGAAATTTTCAAATATTTCATTTTACAAGGGAGATTCAAAAATTATCTGCACTCTGGCTATAGAATTTAATTAATTTTTAGAAAAGACAAATACATCATTTTTCAACACAATCTCCTTGCTTTTCAATACACTTTGTCCATCTGTCAGTAAAAATGTTTTACCCTTATTAAAAAAATGTTTTACACTGAGCCGTGAGCCACAAATGTACTGCTATCTTTACTTCTTCATCAACGGTGATTCTTTGTCCTTGAAGAGCTGACTTTAGGAGATTAAAATGGTGAAATTCTGATATAGCAAGGTCAGGATTATAGGGAAGATGCTGTAATACCTCACGATGAAGTTTTGCAGCATTTCAACAGTGTGGGCAGAGGTGTGCAGACATGCATTGTCATTGCAAGATCACAATGCCCTTAGATAGTAGTTGTTGTTGTTGTTATCATGACCCTACATAGGGTTTCTGAGGAACAGCTGGTGAACTTGTAGCACCAACCTTGCAGATCAAATGGCTTTGCAATCTGGTGCATTAACCCACAGCAGCGCACCAGGACTTCTTGATGGTAGTACTCTGTGTTTAATTCAGTTTAGGCATCAACTCACTGTAAAAAGCACTGTTGATTGTTGAACCATTTTCCTAATAGTGTCCCAGTACTGGTCCTTGAGAATCCTAGAAAACTGGAAGCATCAAATTTACAGTTGATGGTTGAATTTTGAACTTTTTGTTGGTTGGTGATTGAGGATGTTTATATTCCATACTTTTCCATTTACTTTCACACTTGTAGTGATGAATCCATGTCTTATCACCAGTAACAATTTTTTAAAGGAACTTTGCCTTCCTTCTCAAACTGATCCAAATTTTGTTTGTAGATGTGCAAACACTTCTGTTTTTGCCCTTCCATGAGTTGTTTCAGAACCTATCTTGCACAAATTTTTCAAAATCCAGGTCTGTCATGGGTGATTTCATAGGCAGATCCATGGCTGATTTGCAAATGATTTGCCACATAATCTACCGTCACTTGTCTATTCAACAGAATCATTTCCCATGCACACTTAATGTTGCCATAAGCCATGGACATGGACAGGCATTTTAATATAACTGGAGTACAGATAATTTTTTACTCACCCTCAAATTTTGATCCACAATCATTGTGTGTGGAAGTAGAAATCAAGAGATCAAATGACATATTGCATTGGGCAAATCTGCTGCAAAAGACCTCTTTAGAGTATTAAAAACCAAAAATGTCATTTTTGAGACGTAAGGTACACCTGACCCAAGCCATGGTATTTTTAAATGCCTTAAATACATGTGAAAGCTGGTCAATGAATAAGGAAGACTGAAGAAGAATGAGTGACTTTGAGAAGAATATTGAATATATTATGGCAGTCAGAAAAATAATCAAATCTGCTTTGAGAAAAATAGAAATGGAATACTCCTTAGAAGTGAGGATGGTGAAGACTTTGTCTTATATTGTTTGATCAGTCCCTGGAGAAATATGTCATGTTTGGTAAGATGAGGATTGGTGAAAATGAGGAAACACCCCTCAGTGAGATGGATTCACACAGTGGTTACAAAAATGGGCTCAAACAGCTACAATTATGAGCGTGGTGTAGGACCCAGGCAGTGTTTCATAGGGTCACTATGAGTCAGAACTGACTTGATGACACCTAACACGAATAACATATTACACTTGCCTATCAAATTGTTGTATTGTGATGGTATGTATGTTGCTGTAATACTGAAAGCTATGTCACCAGCATTTCAAATACCAACATGGTCACCCACAGTGGACAAATTTCAGTAGTGCTTCTAGACTATGGCAGAGTAAGAAGAAAGTCTTAGCAATTTACTTCTATGGTTCACAAGAGAATATTGTCTTATACAGTGCTGGAAGATTAGGCCTCTAGATTGAAAGGCACTCAAAATATACAGTAGCTACAATTATGAACTCAAGTAGTGATTATGAAGAGAGTATAAGACCAGGCAAAGCTTTGTTCTGTTGTACATGGGGCTACCATGAGTGGAAGCCAATTCCATGGCAACAAACAGAAACAATATATTTTATATTAATTTTTGGTTCATTTACCTGAAACTCAGAACAAACTAGGTACATCAAATTGGTTCCAGCTACAGATAACTCCATGACTCCCTGTGTGTCAGAGTAGAACTATATTTCACAGGGTCTTCAATGGCTGATGTCTTGGAAGTAGCTTTCCAGGGTTTTTCCCTCTTTTTCACTGACCCTCCACTTTTCAAAGCATGATGTTCTTCTCCAGGGGCTGGTGCCTTCAGTCTGAAGTATGAGAAATAAAGTCTCACCATCCTGACTTCTAAGGAGCATTCTGGCTGTCCATCCAATGCAGATTTGTCTGGGGTACTGGTTGTTGTTTTCTTTTTTGTTAAGTGCTGTCGAGTCGATTCTGACCCATAGAGACCCTGTGTATGGTTTCCAAGGAGCCGTTGGTGAGCTTGAACCACCAACCTTGAAGTTCATATGAATTTGAAGTCTGATACATTAACCCACAGCGCCACACCAGGACTCCCTGGTACTGGTTGTTGTTGTTGTTGTTGTTAAGTGCCGTCGAGTCGGTTCCGACCCATAGCGACCCTGTACAGGGTTTCCGAGGGTGTAAATCTTTACAGGAGTAGAAAGCCTCATCTTTCTCCCGTGGAGCGGCTGGTAGTTTCGAACCGCTGACCTTAAGGTTCGCAGCCCAATTCGTAACCACTACGCTACCAGAGCTGGTACTGGTAGTCCATGGTAATTTCAATATTCTTCTCCCACACCATAACTCAAACGCACCAATTCTTCTATAGCTTCTTTACTCATTGTTCAACTCTCACAGACATACAAGGCTATTGAAAATATCATGTCTTGGGTCAGGTGAAACTTGCATCTCACACTGACATCTTTGCTCATGAACACTTTAAACAGGTCTTGTGCAACAGATTTGCCTCATGCAGTATGTCTTGATTTCTTGACTGCTGCTTCCATGAGTGATGATAGTGGATCCAAGCAAAATGAAGGCTTTGACAACTTCAATTTTTTCTTCACTTATTAGTCAGTTTTGAGGATTTTTGTTTTCTTTACATTGAGGTGCAATCTATACTGAAGACTTGTCCTTGACCTTCATCATTATGTATTTCAAGTTCTCTTCACTTTTAGTGTTTAATTTATTTCACTCAAAGTAATGTCTCTAGGTGCATCTACATCCCAAGATGTTTGAGGAACTTACTTTTTTCGTTATTGCTGAGTAGTAATCCATTGTATTTATGTACTACATTTTTATTTAACCATTCACTCATTAAATAGGTACTTGGCTCATTTCCATCTTAGTGCTATTGTGACTAATGCTGCGATGAACATAGGTGTGCAGATGTCTGTTTGTGTCATTTCTGTTGGACACTTAGGGTATATACCTAGGGGTGGAATTCCTGGGCCACATGGCAATTCTACCTGTAGTTTTATGAGGAACTGACATCCTGTTTTCCACTTTAACTGTACCGTTTTGTATTTCCACCAGCAATGTTACAGTTGCTAGTTAATCTGTTCCCAATAATTTAGTGAGTATACTAACTTGACTCAGATTGACTTGCAGATAACTGATAACTATTGCATTACATGATAACTATTGCATTACATGATAACTATTGCATAACTGATAACTATTGCAAGAAAAGAACTTTCTAGAGAAAATGAATTATATGCTTTTAAAGGTGGTCTCTTAAACATTATTTAAGAGCAAAGAAAATTACTGGCTTGTTATTTTACTTTGTCCATTGAAACAGATATGGAAAAGGCAGACATTTTCTCCATGTCTGTGTGCAGTTAGCTTAGGGTCTTGCCCCATTTTATAATTTGTAAAGTTTCCTGTAACTTACCTAATCTTTCCTCAAGCTCATGATTGTTTGAATATCAACAGTCTGATAACACCATTCATACACTGATGTTGTTCTCCAAATTATCCTCCCCGTTGTCCCATGTTTTTGAGTGAATGAGAACATTCTAAAACACATGAAAGCAGTGTGGAGAAGTTTGATGTCTCTAGACTCGAATGCTGTTGCTAAGCTGATTTTTTGAGAATGAGTAGCAGAAACGGAGAATGAGTCATTGTTTCTGACTCTACAGCCACAAGCTTTTGCTTTCCTCCTCTGTCAGTACAAAGACAGGAAAGGGTAAGACACCTGAGACGATAGATGACCATGGAAAACTAAGTCATCTCTACCCAATGACTTGGCAGGAAGTAGAATCATCACCTGCCAAAAGAGTCACAGTATGTCTGCAATTGTGTTTATTCTGGTAAAATGTACATAGACAGTCATGGATATGATTCACATCATTTCAGCTTTAGGAAATGACGGATACATTTTCTATCATTATTCTCTCCTATTTGTACCTCATTAAAAAATATATATACATATCAAACAAGTTTATATGGATAGCTACTACTTTTTAATCATTCGATAGGTACTTATCTCTGTGCTAAGCATGATCAATACCTTGATAATGATCATTTAATATCTAAAACCACACTCTAAGTTTTTCAAGATAAGGAAATGGAGGCTTAAAGAGCTTAACTAACTTGTTTCAGCTCACATTGTTTGGACATTATTTGTATTTTAATGGGAAGTACTGCTAGGAGTTCTGGTGTGGTGTTGTGGATTAATGCACCAGACTGCAAAGCCATTTGAACTGCAAGATCAGTGGTTCAAGCTCATCAGCTGCTCCTCGGAAACCCTCGGAAGCTCCTCGGTCACTATGGGTCGGGACTGACTCGATGGCACTTAACAACAACAACAACTCCTAGGTGTTATTTCTACACTGTGAAAATTCATCATTGATGATGTCTAGGTGGACTTCTTATTGAGTCATACACATACTTAAAGATTTCATTCATCTCCATGTATGTCTATCAGGTAAAGACATGAATTCAGATGTTATGCTGTTGATGAAAAATCATTTTTATGCCTTTAGTGTTTCCATGCACTAATGTGTCGTTGACATGTTAGTTAATAATAACTAATAACACTGGAGGCACTCACTCATCTATGTAAAAAAATTTGTAAGACAGTTATCTGACCAACAGATTGGAGGAGCTCTAAACTTGTACCCATTCCAAAGGAAGATAACCTAATGAAAAATTGAAATCATGGAACAACATCCTAAATATCACATGCAAGTAATCTTTTACTGGAGATAAGCCAAAAACAATTGCTGCAGTACATGTACAGGAAGCTGCCAGAAATTCAAGCTGAATTCAGAAGAGAATGTGGAACAAGGATTATAATTGATGAAATCAGATGGATTTTGGTTGTAAGCAGAGAATACAAGAAAGAAGTTTATTGTTGTTATTGTTAAGTGTGACCGTGTATAGACTTTCTGAGAAGTGGCTGATGGGTTTGAACTGTTGACTTTGTAGTTAGAAGTCAAATACTTATCCTACAGTACCACATCAGAACTCCAGAAAGATGTTTAGTTGTGCTTCATTTACTGTATAAAGGCATTCAAATGTGTGGAGCATACCAAACTATAGATAACATTGTGAAAAGGGGTATTCCAGAATACTTAATTGTGCTCCCAAGGAAACTATACATAGACCAAGAGACAGCCATTTAAACAGTATAAGGGAAATACTGAATGGTTTAAAATCAGAAAGTGTGTAGACTAGGGTTTTATCCTTTTACCACACTTAGATGATGTGTATGTTTGGCAAATAAGATGGATTATGTGAAGAAGAACCTAACATTAGGATTGTTGTGCTGTTGTTAAATTCCATTGAGTTGGTGTGACTCACAGAGACTATGAATAGAGTTTCCAAGGTTTAAATCTTCATGGGAGCAGAAAGCCTCATCTTTCTCCCTCAGAGAGCCTGCTAGACTCAACCACAAACATTGTGGTTCACAGTCCAATGCTTATCCTATGGAGCCACCTTGATCCCTCAGCATTAGGATTAGAGGAAGATTTATTAACAATTTGTGATATGCAGGTGATACAACACTGCTTGCTAAAAGCTAGGAGGACTTGAAATAACTTATTGGTGAGGATCAAAGATGTTCCTCAAAAAACATTATATTTCAATATAAAGAAAATGAAATGTCTCACAACTGGACCAATATATTGTTGTTGTTGTCGTTGTTGTTAAGTGCCATTGAGTGGGTCCTGACTCATAGTGACCCTGAATAGGGTTTCCAAGGAGCAGTTGGTGAATTTGAAGTGCTGACTTTATGGTTCAAACTGACCTTGTGGTCCAGTGCATTATTCCACAGCTGACCCTCCACTTAAACAAGTATGATTCCTTCTCCAGGGTCCCTCATGATAAAATGCCTGAAGGATGAGAGATGAAGTCTTGACATCCTAATTTCTAAGGAGCGTTCTAGTTGTACTTTCCAACACAGATTTATTTGTTTTTCTGGTAGGCCATGGTACTTTAAAAAATCATCTCCAATACAATAAGTCATATACATCAGTTCTTCTACAATCTGTCTTTGTCAGACTTTCACATGCATGTGAGATTTATTGACTTGGGTCAGGCAAACCTTAGTCCCCAAACTGACGTCTTTGCTCTTGAAAACTTTAAAGAGGTCTTTTGAAGCAGATTTGCCCACTGCAATATATTATTTGATTCTTGACTGCTGCTTCCATGAGTGTTGATACTGGATCCAAGCAAAATAAAGTCTTTGACAACTTCAATCATTTCTCCATTTACCATGAAGTTATTTATTGGTCCAGTTTTGAGGATTTTTGTTTTCTTTACAATGAGGTATAATCCATACTGAGGGCTGTGGTCTTTGATCTTCATCAGTATTTTAAATCCTCTTCACTTTCATCAAGCAAGGCTTTATCATCTGCATATCACAGGTTTTTAATGAGTCTTCCTCCAATCCAGATGCCATGTTCTTCCTATAATCCAGTTTCTTGAATTATTTGCTCAGTATATGGATTGAATTAGTATGATGAAAAGATAAAACCTTGATTTCCTGATTTTAAACCTTTCAGTACCTCCTTGTTCTGTTTGAATGACTGCCTCTTAGTCTATGAAGAGGTTCCTAAGGAAAACAATAAAGTGTTCTGGAACACTCATTCTTCATCATGTTGTCCATAGTTTGTCATGATCACACAGCCAAAAGCCTTTGCATAATCAATAAAGCACAAATAAGCATCTTTCTAGTGTTCTCTGCTTTCAGCCAAGACCCATCTGATATCAGCAATGATATCCCTTGTTCCATGTCCTCATCTGAATCTGAGCTGCTGACAGTTAAATATTAATGTATTTATATTATCTTCAGCCATATTTTAATTATCTTCAGCAAAATTTTGTTTATGAAATTTAATGATATTATTTGATCATCTATGCATTTCATTTGGCCACTTCTCTTTGGAATGTACATAAATATGGATCTCTTCCAATCAGTTGGCCAGGTAGCTGTCTTCCAAATTTTTTGGCATAGATGAATGTGCATGCACCATTTGTTTTGCTGCAACAGTTTGATGAAAGATTTCTATTTATTTGTATTCTATAAATTCCCAGTGCTGATGCCTTTAGTCACCTTTGAATTCTTCCTTAAGTTCCATTGGTTCTTGATTAGATGCTACTTCTTGAAATGGTTAAACATCAACCGTTTCTTTTTGGTACAGTGACTGTATTCCTTCCATCTTCTTTTGATGATTTTTACATCATGCAATATTTTGCCCTTCGTGGTGTTGGTGGTGTGCTGTGGAGTCAGTTCTGACTCATAGTGACTCTATATAGGGTTTCTGAGGCTGTAAATCTTTACGGGAGCAAAAAGCCTCATCTTTCTCCCATGGAACAGCTGGTAGTTTTGAAATGCTGACCTTGAGGTTAGCAGCCCAACTTATAACCACTACTCTACCAGAGCTCCTTAGACTCTTTCAATATTAAAAGTCGAGACTTGTAAGAGTCTCAAGTGTAGTAACAATTGTGATGCTGGTACAGAACCAGCAGTGTTTCATTCTGTTTTATATAAGGTCGCTATGAGTCAGAACTGATTTGGCGGCACTTAACAACAACAGCAACAACTTTCCTAATAAACTCCATAACTGGGAACATTGTCTGTGAAGTTTGTGTGGCCATTATCATGAATTATCAAACTCAGCAGGAAAGGAGAGAGTGCTATGGGAGGGAAGGTTGGTGACAGATTACTAAAATGATTGGAAGGAACAGCCATGTCTGACCACCATCTAATAAAGAGCCGCCTTTGGATGTTGGTCCTGATTCTCTTTCCCCCTTGTTAAGGTAGTGGAGACCAGATGCCTCTACCACAGGGGCTATGATTGGGAGGGGGAGGTTATTCTTCACGTACAAAAGACATGGCTAGAAAAGCCAAGAGGTAGCCTGCAGGGTGACAGAGTACTGTTAATTATCCTTTCTTGCCATGGTCTTGTGACTCCCACCAAATGACTAGGTGGGTCTGCACAAATAAGGTGCTTGTGGCCCACCAAGAGTATTAGACAGCTTTCTAATAACACAAAGAAGGTGCATGGCACCTTTGTG
>NW_006408659.1:5443368-5444869 GCF_000296735.1 Chrysochloris asiatica | reverse complement strand
CAGCCAAACCAGGAGACCAGCAGATGGGCTTTCCAGTCCATGGAGGGAAAAAGATGAGTGTCTTTAGGCAGAAGGTTTGCTGGGTGAAGTTGGATGCATCCAGGCACTTGTCAATTTAACTACAATTAACAACACATGAAAATAGAGATCTGAAAGTCTTTGGACCAAGACATCTTGGCATGTTGTTGCTGCTGTTAAGTGCCATAGAGTCAATTCCGACCCATAGAGAACCTGTTTAGGGTTTCCAAAGATCAAACCTATTTTGCAGTCCAGTGCATTAACCCATGGCAGCACACCAGGACTCCTGATTAAATATGTTGTTGTTATTGTTAAGTGCTGTCGAGTCAGTTCCACCCCTTGTGACTTGTATAGGGTTTCTGACAAGCAGCTGGTGAGCTTGAATTGCTAACCTTGCTATTTAAACCCACCTTGTAGTTCAGTGCATTAACCCACAGCTCACACCAGGACTCTTGATTAAGGATAATCAAAATCTATATATAAGCATTTACATATTATTCTTCTCATGAAGTTAGGAGGTAAGAACCCCCTCAACTCCCATGTCATTCTTATAATTGGCACCAAAGTTAGTTATGATTGGAAGTTTTGTATTCTACAAAGATTCTTGTCAGATGATATAAACTCTAGCCCTCTGTGTGTATGGATATGTGTCATTCACTATGTCCTTAACCTTGAAAGAAGGGAGCAGGATAAACAATCTCTGTTTGTTTTTTATTTATACTTTCTATGTTGCTACATGCACTACAATCCATATTTATAATAGTTTATAATTACATTAGCTAATTCAATATTTTCCATTTTCTCAGAAGAATTTGTTTGCTTAATTTTGATCTATAGCCAGGAAAAGTTGAATAATGTATAGAATAAAACATTTGAAAAAATGACTTTTTTCTGCACTTACTATATAACATTAAACATTTTCTTTGGTAAGAAAGAGAATTTGGCTACTTACCCTGAAATACTTTCAATTGTTTTAGAAACACATTTTAAAGTTGATTGGTAAAGTGAAACAAGAGGCTATTGGAGTGATAAAATATAAAAGTAAGTAAAATTATGTCACTTCATTATTTTGGTTACTAAATTTGTCATGTCCTGGTGTGGCGTTGTGGGTCAATGCGCCAGACTGCAAAGCCATTTGAACTGCAAAGTTCGTGTTTCAAGCTCACCAGCTGCTCCTAGGAAACCCAATACAGGGTGGCTATGGGTCAGAACCATTTCAAATGTACTTTACAGCACAGCAGCAGCAAGAAAGCAAGAATAAAATTATGGATTCCTGGTGTGGCGCTGTGGGTTAAATCACTGGACTGCCAAGTCAGTTTAGACCACAAGGTCAGTGATTCAAGCTCACCAGCCGCTCCTTGGAAATCCTATACAGGGTCACTTATGTGTCTAGTAATGTAGTGGTTACAAATTGGGCTGTGAACCTTAAGGTCAGCAGTGCGAAACTACCAGCTGTTCTGCAGGAGAAAGATGAGGCTTTTTC
>NW_006408659.1:5439377-5440908 GCF_000296735.1 Chrysochloris asiatica | reverse complement strand
TTCAGGGGTTATCTGTGGCCTTAATACTTAGATGGGTATGTATTTTGGTATTTTTTTGTGCTTTCTGCTTGCCTCCAGGTAGATGTGATCAGGAAACGGGCTTCCCTTTTCATTCTTCCTCTTGAGAAATTTCAAGATACCACTGTTGGTCATTTTGACGTAACTTAGGATTTAATTTTCAGCTTATTTCCTTTTTTGTTTGCTTGTCCCACTCCACAATCCCCGTTCAGGCCTTGTTTCTAGTTGTAAACAGTTCAGGGCCAGCTGTGGCTGTTTGATTTTAATTGGAAACTGTCTCTTTAAATTTTGAGGAGATCTGTGAGCATGCGTAGTAGAACCCTCCGAGGGTGGGGCGGGGGTGCCCACTAGCTCAGTCACCCCTGTAGTCACCAGAATGGAGGTGTACAGATTGCAAGGGACCAATGAACAGCTACCAAAAGAAAAGAACCTTTATCTCCACAGTTCTGCCAGGTGTCTGTGGCCGCTCCAATCCTTCTCCCACTTGGTCTCACCCAAGATTGCGGCTCCTGGAGCAGCTGAGTGTCCCGGACTAGAAAGCAAGGGATTTCTTGCTTCTGCCACAAATTCCCCCAGCTGTAAGCCTTCCTTTATAAGTGGTTCACAGTTCTGGGACCATGCCCTGAGCCTGCTTTGTCGGGTATTCTGTGTTGTTGTTGGCGGAGCTCTTCCCTGCACTTCCACTCGATCTGCCATCTTGTTTGTTCCTTCATTTTAAACATTTTTTATAGTATTACTAATAATTTTATATATTAATAATTATTTTTCTTAAGTGCCATGGAGTTATTTTTGACTCATAGTAACCCTGTATAGGGTTTCTGACTAGTGACTGGTGGGTTTGAACCATTGACCTCGCAGTTAGCAGCCAAGTGCTTACCCCTATAGCACAACACCAGGACTCATTGATACTAATTGTTGTTGTTGATGTTAAGTGCCGTCAAGTCGATTCCGGCACATAGCGACCCTGTCTGTATAGGGTTTCTGAGGAACAGCTGGTAAGCTTGAACTGCCGACCTTGAAGTCTATTTACCCATTCTGAGTGCTTAATGCTCCATGACCTCCCTGAACTGTAATAGCTATTATCTTAGTTACACTGATAATGCAGGCTTATAAAATCAGTGAAATGCTTTTATAGCTGCAATTTTTGTTCCTTAAACTGTCACTTTTTAAATGGAGACATTAAACCTGTGCTACAGGTATCTACAACACAACACTTTTATCATCCCTTATATATTATATGGATTTCTGGTGTGACCCTGTAGGATCAGTTCTTAACAACAATAATGTATATATTGTTGCTGTGCTGTCAAGTGCCGTTGAGTCAGTTCCCACTCAGAGCGACCCTGTATAGGGTTTCCCAGGAGCAGCTGGTGGGTTTGAAGTGCGAACTTTGTGGTTCACAGTCCAGTGTGGATCCTAAAACATCACACCAGGAGTCTATATAATATATGCTGTTGTTGTTGTCAAGTGCTGCCAAGTCAGTTCCAACCCATAGTGACCCTGTATAGTGTTT
>NW_006408659.1:5419329-5438857 GCF_000296735.1 Chrysochloris asiatica | reverse complement strand
AAAGCTTTTAATCATATTAATTTAATTTAAAAATTTTAAGATGACACTTCCAATGTTGTTTAAGAGTTTTCTCTTTCAATGTCAACGAATGCCCAAAGGAATGCTACTGCCTTCTTCCTCCAGTTGTCTGGTTCTAACTTGCTGAAATGAATTGTTGTTGCTGTTAAGTACTGTGGAGTCGGTTCCAACTAATAGTGACCCTGCACAGGGTTTCCGAGGCTGTAAATCTGTACAGGAGCAGAAAGCCTCATCTTTCTCCCGCGGAACGACTGGGAGTTTCAAACTGCTGACTTTGAGATTAGCAGCCCGATTCGTAACCACTATGCTACCAGAGCTCTCATAACAGAGTAAATCAAGGGATTGGGCCTGGGTAGGTTGCTGCAAATTGATGATGAAACACTTCACCCTGGTATTGAGGTTGGATATATACTCTTCTCAGTTCAAATTGGGTGACCTTAGTTTGTATTTTGAAGTTGGTAAATATGTGTAGCAAAGCTTTAAGTATATTAGACTGAATTGAAATCGTGTTAGCCCATTAAAACCTTTTGGAAAGCAAGCAGGCAATAGAGCATAAAGCGGAGTTTACTGTTGACCAAAACAGGGAACGTCAGACACAATGTACATGAATTGGACTTTGTGGTATGAGCCTTTCAGAATAACTGAAAATTGAGGGTTGGCATATAGATAGGTATATGCAAGTGAAAACAATTTTTGAGACTACAACCACTCCAACTAAAGCCATGGCTGTGATATACAAAGCCTAAAGATTTGACAAGATTTGTCTGTTCAACAATTGCTAGTATGTCAGTTTGAGATGATTGATTGTAGTGACGTTTGCTGCTAGCCAATTGATGAACCCCGAGTCTGCTTGTGGTTTTCAGAAGCTGTGTTGACCCACTAAGACCATAAAGGTTAACTTTAGATTGTTCAGTTGACTCATAGTCCACAAACAGTGGTTAACTACCAGGCTAGCCTTCTAGTTCTGGTCAGTTTTCTGAGAAGGGATTACTCAGGTTTCTTGTGAACCCAGTCTCATTCACTGTTTTATGATTTCTCACAGGGACATGGAGTCAACTCATGGGCATGTACACAAAGCACAGGAAGATGGATTTTGTTACCATTGAGGCAGGAGCTTCTCATGAGTTTCCTGGAAAACAGCCGTGTAAGTAAGTAGGTGCTAATGATGAGAATGAAAGTTACCTGAGGTAAAGCCAGTGCAAGGAAAAAGTGAACTGCAATCAGTTTTTCTTTAAAGGAATATTATCATAAATCATGTTGCTGGAAACTTATCTACAGATGGATCAGCCCTCTACTCCAGAGCTCAGTTTTGTTCTTGAATTCTCTGATCTAGTTGTCTGTATCAAATAAGAAAATAGTTAATCACATCCCCATTGTAATTGGAAAGTCAGAAACAGTTACCCTGTATTTTTCAGAGTGTTCTCTATTTCTATTATTTTGTTTGGACCTCTTTCTGAAGCTTTTGGATTGTTTCCAATGCTGTATCTATTTTATTTGATTGTTCCTGTAGCACTTTCCTGACTTCTTCCTTATTTTTCTCAACTCCATTGTAAAGTGTTTTGAAACATTTTAACATCGTTTTTCTGAATTCCTTCTCGGGCATTTCCAAGGCCTGCCCTCCTTCCAGAATGGAGTCCAGGTCTACTTCTAGATCATTTGTCTCAGACAATTTATTTATTTTCTTGACATGTGCTGATATGGTCATCTGCTTTTGCTTCTTGGACATGTTTAATGTTTATCTGTGGCCTTAATACTTAATTGAGTATGTGTTTTGGTAATTTTTTATGTTTTCTGATTGCTTCCAGGAAGATGTGATCAGGATGTGGGCTTCCCTATTCACTCTTCTTATTGCTTAACTCAGAGTAACTTTCACAGGTGTTGTCTGTTTCCCTGGTATATGGCAGCTGGTATCGGTTCTTGCCTGGGTTTTGGTGTTTTATAGAGTGTGATTGTAGCTTGGCTATATGGCAGCAGTTGCCGACTCTTCTTGTATAATATATGGAGACAAAGAGTACTCCAAAGGCAGAAGGCGGGGCATAAAACAGCAAAACAACACCAGTGGGGGGGAGGGGAATAAGAGAAAGAAAGAAAGAAAAAAAAAGCAGCACCAACAAAAACAAGACTAAATACTGTAGTCTCTAATCACAGAAAAGGGAGAGAAGAAAAAGAAGGAAAAAAATCTGTAGCTTAATATGAGTATGGCTTTAATGTCCTAAGTTCCTGCCGTCAAAGCTGCCTGAGAGATTCCAACTTGCCAGTGTTGGTTGCTATGCTATACCTCAGGCTCCAATCCAACCTTTGGCCTGTTTTGCCTTTAAACTCTCTTTCTCTCCCTTCAGCCCTCTCCTACTCTTTCCCGTGATATAAAACATAACAAAAAGGAAACAGGCAATAAAAGTTCAGGGCCTCCACTTGGGCTGAGTATCTGTGCGCATGAGTGGCAGAAGAACCCACCAGCGGTGAGGGTGGGGTGGCCGCTCGGCTCAGGCACTCCCTCTATTCACCAGAATGGAGGTGGGCAAACAGTGAGCATGCCAATTACCAGATGCTAAAGAAAATCAGAACAAAGCAAAACTGACAAAGTATATTGTCTGCCTTTGTCCCAAGGTTCCTGTGGCGTTTTTCCATGGTGTTTCTGCTCTCCCTGTTTCATCTTGCTGCTTGGTCTTGCCCAGGATGTCGGCTTGGGCCTCTGAGCCAAGCCTGGCAGCTCCAAACTCCACAAGCTATAAGCCTTCAAACCTTTAAAATATACCTATCTCTGTGGTTCTGAGTTTTGGAGCTCTGCCTTGGATCTGCTTTGCCTGATATTCTGTGTTATTGCTGACAGCAACCTTCACTGCACCTCCACCCTATCTGCCATCAAGCCCCACCTCTCCCCTACCCTGTATTTTTAAGACAATGCAATATTCTTATTCACCTTACCTAACACCAAGGAAATGCATCAGTACATCTACAAGACATTTTTGAAAGCCATTTATTTGGGGTATTTTCTGTTTATTTGCTTATTAATAATACATTCTTCTACTACAAAATAGTAGCATTCACTGGAAATGGGAAAGATTTGTAAAATGTCTAGTCTCTGCTTTCAAGAACTGAAATATTTACAGAGCTCCAGAGGAACACCAGTGATAATGGTTATTACTATTGTCATTGTTGTTAAATGCCATGGAGTCAGTTCTGTCGCATAGCGGCCCTGTATAGGGTTTCCGAGGTGTGACTGAGGAATTTCAATGACTGATCTTACAGTTCAAACTAATGTTGGGGTCCAGCTCACCATTCCACAGTGCCATACCAGGAGTGGTGTTAACTATAAAAGGCTTGAATAATAATATGAACTGGCACAATCAGAAAAAAATCTCACTGAAAATGTGCAAAATTTGAGCTGATGTTTAACAGAAGGAGGTGGGGCCAAGTGTTTTCCTGTCAGAAGGAACTGTGAAATAGCATGGATAGATGGAACCGCATACCACAGTCCAGGAATAGTGAGGTGTGGGCAAGCATCAGTAAGTGAGAAACATTGGCAAAGATAGGAGGAGAAGGAAGTTGAGATTAGCGCTTTAAATATCAGGTTAAGCATTCAAATTTTATTTGTTTGTTTTTGCAAGAGGGGACCACAGATAAATTTTGAGACAGAAAGCATCTTGCTTCATTCTTTCCCTTCTCAAAATTGGATTAGGTAGGTTCAGCTATCAGCTCTGGTGGTGGTTATGTGCCATGGAGTTGGTTCAGACTCATAGTGACCGAGGCTGTAAATCTTTACAGGAGCAGAAAGCCTCATCTTTCTCCTATGAAACCGCTGGTAATTGCGAACAGCGGACTTTGAGATGAGCAGCCCGATTCATAACCACTACGCTACCAGAGCTTCTTGCTATCAGTACTACACAGGATGAGTTAGGAGTATTGCACCTGATTAGAATGGGATCCCAATGCTCCAAAAAAGAGATGATAAGAGCTTAGGGTATGAGGATTAAAGAAGGGAGGGGTCTGATTTGAAAGGTATCTTGGAAGTACAACAGCTAGAAATTAATTATCAAAAGAACATCTGTGAGAAAAATACTGAAAGAAGAAGGAAACATCAAGGTAGAATTGGCCTGTGAGAGTGTATATTAAAACTCTTTACCTTCGGATGACAAAAAAAATGCTACATATTTGAAGGAAGAGTAGAATATATGGGGGATAGGGGAGTATTGAAAAGACCAGGAGTAGAATCACCATTTCTGATCTTTCTTCTACTCTTAACTTTATTTTTTTCCAAATTTGATTTATCTTCAGGCTCTAGGTAACAGCAATTAGTCTGACAGCAAATCTAGCCCAACATACTCTCAGTTTCAGGTCCAGCAGAAGAGAGAGAGGCTTCCCTTGACATTTCTTCAAAACAATATTAGGTCACCTGCTCAGCTGGGAACTAATCCCTTTGTTTAAGGCATCAAGCTGATTGGCAGACTATATGAACTTTGTAGATGATAGAAAAATTTGGATCCTATTCTCAACTGGGAAATAAGATTTTACTGACCCCAAGCTTGCCAAAGTCATTTATAGTTAGTAAAATTAACTAAAAGTGTCAATATAGAAGGAAATCTGAAGGAAATCGGATAGCACACTGGTTATGAGTCAGGCTGCTAACTTCAAGGTCAGCAGTTTGAAAGTACTAGCCGTTTGACAGGAGAAAGAGGGAGCATTCTGCTCCAGTAAAGATTTATAGCCTCAGAAACCTTATGCAGGGTTGGAACTGACTCCACAGCACACCACTACTACTACCATACACAGAAGGAAGGAAAGTTTGGGTACGTAGATGAAGTAGGAAGAGGGCTGTGGTTAGAATGGATTGTATACTTTGTTTTGCATAAGACCATTATTATTAATAATTCTCACTATAAATATGTATATCTCCAGGCCCTCATGCCACCACAATCAGGCAGTATATTGTTTTGACAGTTTACAGTGTGCAACATATTATATTGTTAAGTGTCATCAAGTTGGTTCCAACTCATAGTGACTCTGAGGGTTTCTGAGAATGGTTGATGGGGGCTTGAACTACTGACCTTGTGGTTAGCAGTCCAGTGCTTATCCTACAGTGCCACACTAGTATGTATTTAATTTGATACTTAACATTACATATTTTATAATGGCTTAGGCACGATTCTTACTTGTTCACAATTTTTACAGAGGGTTTATATTTTAAAGTTAAAAACAGTTCTGACAGCAGGGCTCTGTGATACAGGGATTGAGGCACAGTCTGAATGGATAGAAGAGGGAAAGTAATGTTAAGGTGCTTGACTGTCTTATGAATATTTGTTTCTCTTGCCTACTATTGCAAAATAGACACTTGAGGGGGAGAGAAAGGAATATCCAGAAACATGTTTATAGAAAGCTTGTAAGCCTGTCTTCAGCCTGTAACTGATTGGAATACCTAAAAGGGGTGCTAGAAATATGCCCAGTGAAAGAGGCTTCTTGCGGAGCCTTTGTAGTGTATAAGACCTTAGGTGGAATTCTAATCCCATCCAGAACCTTCTGAGGTGGGAAATTCCCACTTGAAAAGACAAGCAGACTAGCGTGGAGCAGCTACAAGAATGAAAGATACTTCTTGAAAAAAAAGACCAGCAGCAAAAAATAAAAACAAAAATGGCAGCCTGACTGGCTATCACAAAAACAAGCAAGTTGTTCACTGGGGAGCCATCAAGACAAGCAATCAGGTTCCTTCAGGACAAACCCCTTTCTAAGACTGAAACTCAAAGGGAATACACAAGCAGGCATGTAAGCTTGCTGGCAACCATGTTGGTCTACTGGTGAGTGGAAGTGGGTGGAAAATAGCAATGAGGATGTGAGCTGAGTCCAACCACGTTGAACAGACTCCCATTGACCTGGAGTATGGTGAGATCTGGTTGGCCCAAAGTATGGTGAGACCTGGGGACTCCTGAGCCTATGGACAAGGACATGGCCACGGAGGGCTAGAGCTGAAAATGAAATGTCCAGCTGATATGAAGTGAGGGGAGATGCACAAGGGCACCTAAAGTTGCAGATAGTGCCCATTGGACCTAGCTTCAATTGCTGGATGATCAGAACTCGACTAGAAGAAGATTTTTTAAAATATTATTTTGATAAAGAAAACAGTGTAAATGACTACACTCTGATGAACTTGACCTATACTTATGTATGTAGTAGCTTAAAATACCAACCAAGAGGGAAAAAATCATTACAGCAAGGATCATTCCCATCCCCTATGTACATAGGGTTGATAGGAATAGACAAATTAGACACTGGCTACCTGAAATGGGGGTGGGGGGGCTGTAAAGGCATGAAGTGACTGGCTTACAAGTTTTCAAGAGGGAATTTAGTTCAGAATGTGCAGGGGAAAAGTAGAATCCCCACTATGTGGTTTTCATTCTATCTAGATGGGTCTGGTGAAAGAAGATGGGGATAAGACTCTTATGATTCAATAGTGAGTAATTGTTATCACGATTAATTGAGATTGTCGCAACTGTAAAGGTAGAAGTTTTGTGGCAAAAAGGGGTGAGTGGTTGAACTAAACAGTCCAGGACCGGAGGACCCTGAGACGATCAAGGGTGAAGAGTGGGAGTAGAGTGTGGGACCCTACAGTTGAAGGCAGAGATGATGTGGAGAGATGGAGCAGCTGAGGACTCTAGACTCATGGAGGGAGAGAAGCTATGTGTTCACTGCTGGGGGACAGGCTTGAAGAGTGTGCCCTTTGGTTATTTGAATGATTGTATATTCCTGAGTGTTTTGGTGTGCATCCAAACAAAAACAGGGAATAGAAGCAAATACTGTTGGATGATGATGCATGCAGGAGATTGTAATCATTGCAACAAAACAAAATATAGGATGAGTGTAAAACACGTTACCCCATGTAAACTATCACTCAATTCACAATGGTGGTGGTTGTGGTGGTTATGTGCCGTGGAGCTGGTTCCGACTCATAGCAACATGTTTTCTTAGGCTGTAAATATTTACAGGAGCAGAAAGCCTCATATTTCTCCTATGGAGTAGCTGGTAGTTTTGAACAGCTGACCTTAAGGTTCGCAGCCCGATTTGTAACCACTATGCTACCAGAGCTTTCTTAGTATCAAAATAATATTCAATTCATAATAAAAACTTTAATTAAAAAAAAAATAATAACAGTACTGAAACACTCAAGCAATACTGACACAATTCTACCTGATACAGGAATTTGTGGCGATGGGGCAAAGTAGACAATACATTAGTTTCCAAAGGTATGACTTCAAGTTCTAATTCTGTCATATTTTTGTCATGGTTTGAGTAATGAGTATAAAGTGACAGAAAGTGAAACACAGTTTCTTATTTGTGAAAAAAAGAAAATCTTCTAAATCTGTACAATGTAGGGAGACTCCCTCATATTATTAGAACTTTAGTTCCTTTCCAAAAAAAAAAAAAAAAAAGGGGGGGGGGGAGAGAGCTGAACTTCATAGGTAAAGTTAAGATGATGTTTTAATGATTGACTTTAAAAGAGGGAAGTGGATCGTGGTTGCAAGTTGTTAGTGTCAATGAGGCATGAATTAGGGTTATAGCTTCCATGGAAAGTTATGGAATTGTGTATATCAACATTCAATATCCAACTATTTTCCTGTATAAACCTGGTTCTAGGACCCAGTTTTAAGGATGGAATATTGAGCTATCCAAATATGTAAGTATACTAGGCAAATGGTAAGCAGTCTATAGATATATGATGATATTATTATTATTTCATAGCTGATCCAAGAACAATTATCCTTTTCTCATATAAAATGAAATAACATAATTTTCCTTTATCCCTTACACAAGTCTGAAAAGACCAGCCTTGTTTTTGATTTTGTTTTGTTATGCAATATTTATATACGGGAACAGGAAGAAAATAGTTTGAATCACTAGGTAACGCCTAGTTATTACATGAGAAAGATAACAAGACCCTGATTAGAAATAAACTTTAGAATACAGAGAAATATATATTATGAAGAAAGACATAGAAGAGAGTGTGTATATATATATATATATATATATTCTCTCTTTTCCTTTTCCTTGTCAGGAATCAAAGTTAATCATATGGATGGAGAATTTAATTAAAATTAGGGAGTGTGGTTGGCCAAAAAGAAATGACTTGTTGATTTCATCATTTTAGTCAATTTAGTGAACATTTCAGGCAAATTGGTATTTGGCTTTAGGTTGACATCTAAGGAGGTATGGGTAGTAAACCTTGAAGATTTGATTAAATGTTATAATTCAGAAAACTATAGATTGTGGGTTCTTAAGGTTTTGGAATCTGAAATTTTCTGTTTAACACAGTAATAACTGAACATGATTTGAGTGACTAGTATAAAGTGATAGAAAGTGAAACACAATTTCCTGTTTGTAAAAAAAAAAAAAAAAAGAAAGAAAATCTTCTAAATCATTATTTAAAAAGGAGTTGGTTTATAGTCTTTTTTGGAGGGGTGGAATTAATACTGAATTTTGATAGCATATTTAAAAGAATACTTTCATTTGTATCATCAAAACTAAGAAGTTTCCTGGCAGAATTCACTGACACATTAATGAAAGTTATTTTGCTATCTATTAAGAGGATAGAAAAATACTTTTGTTTACTTATCAAATTAACTGAACTTTTTAAAAATAATGCCAGTGAAGGCATGTTGAAATGGAAATACTTGTATTACCATTGTTGCTGTTGCAAAGTACTGTTGAGTCGATTTCAACTCATAGCGACAATGTGTAGGATTTCCAAGGAGCAGTTGGTTGATATGAACCACCGATCTTGTGGTTCAAATCTATCTTTGCAGTTTCAGTGCATTATCCCACAGTGCCACACCAGGATTCAATAGAATGTATTGTTGTTGTTAAATGCCATTGAGTCGATTCCAACCCATAGCGACCCTGTATAGGGATTCCAAGGAGAAGCTGGTGAGCTTGAACCACCGACCTTGCAGTTCAAATGACTTTGCAGTCTGATGCATTAGCCTACAGCAGCACACCAGGAATCCAATAGAATGTATAGACAAATCCCTCATTATGAAGAGATATTATTGTTAAATGCCTTTGAGTCGATTCCAACCCATAGTAACCCTGTGTGAGGTTTCTGAGGATCAGCTGGTGAGCTTGAACCACCGACCTTGCAGTACAAATGACTTTGCAGTCTGGTGCATAAACCCGCAGTGCCACACCAGGAATCCAACAGAATGTACAGGGAACAGAAAAACAACAGAAATGTTTAAAAAAAATTTTTTTTTAAGCAGTGGCTATCTCTTCGTAATGAAGGATTTTTATTTTATTTTCCTCTATTTTACTAAAATTTCACATTTTTCTGGTGCTTTTGTTACTGTTGTAATTAGAAAATGAATATTGGATATTGTTGTTGTTAAGTATCATGAAGTCAGTTCCGACTCATAGTGACCCTGTAAATCTTTATGGGAGCAGAACTCCTCATCTTTGTGCCGTGGAATGGCTGTTAATTTCGAACTGCTGACCTTGAGGTTAGCAGCCCGATTCGTATCCACTACACTACCCAAGCTCCTTGAATATTGGATATGCTTACCAGTGAATTTTTCTGTTTACACTTCTAGCGTGCAGCTGAATACCTTTGCCACTTCTCTCATTTTAGCTCACTACATAATACTTTACTCACTTTTTGGAGCATTTCCCTCACAAACACACTCAAAGATTAACAATAATAAAATAAAAAAAGACTAAGGTGTCATTGCAGCATAACTGAAAACTTTTTGTTCTATGCTTCATTGTCTATTTCCAATAGCCAAATTTTCTGTCTTCTTCTGCCTCTCATTGCAAAATATCATGTTACCTTTTCATTTTAAATCCTCAACTCCTCACAAATCACTGAGGGTTCCCAACTGACTATCCTTTGAGACAAGATGACGTCTCTTTTTTTAACAGGATTAAAAGATGGGAAGATTATTTTGAATAGATGCTTTAGAGTGCCCCTTTTTCCTGACCCCATTTTTCCTGACCATTTATTAATGTTCTAGGTCTTTTAAGAATGTAAATGATATTCTAGCACTTTCTTATCCAGCTCCACCTGCTGGTGTTAACTTGTGTTTCTTTGTTACCTATACCCTTGCCTAAGATAATGTAGATGCTTTTCCCAAAGGGTGACCTCCTTTTCATATTTTCATATTTCTGCTTCATTAGTTCCTGGCATGAGAAGGAGTGGAGTTAGGTCTGTTTTTGAATATTTTCTTTGGACCTTAAACTGTATTTACTTTGAGTCACATTTAATTGCTTTCAGGTAAACAGATGAACAATCTGAGAAAAATACATCTTACACTGAAGTTAAGGCTTGCAGGGAGAAGCTGACGATTACCTTCCTTTTAGACCTCTCTAAGGGTAAACTTAGCACGAAGTCCCTGATTAGAGAACAGAATATTTTATTTAAGAATTAAGCAGACAATGACTCATAGTTTGAATTTTTTGGATCTCTTATTGATCCTTGACAAGCAGGTATGAGACCTACACCTGCTTTGAAAGTATAGCTAGAGATTAGTCATTTAGTTTTTCAGAAGCCTCTTATTCTTGCTTGAGGTAAACTGGGCAGTTCTGGCCACATTTCTGAGAACTTCTCATTCAGCCTTCTTCCAGTGTACTTTATAAACTGACCATTTCCAACCTCACTCCTGAAATGTCAAAATCAATGTAAAAGTACTTATTGGCAAATCCTTTTAGGAACAAGAACAAGAAAGAAAGAAAGAAAAAAACAAAACAAAACACAAAACCTCATAGTTAGTGAATATTTTGAAGGAGCATTGATACTTGGAACACAGGATGTTGTTTCTCTAAGGAGCCCATTGATAATAATCACTCATTCATTTTTAGCATCTTTTTTGCCCCATAGACTGTAGAGCCAGTAGTTGGCTGGAAGATTGATACTGTTGGCTGGATTAGATTATGTTTGGTGAGATAGCAAGTGGAAGGTGCCAAGAATCTGGGAGAGAGACTGTGTTTCCCAATGTTTATTCTTTGATCTTACTCTTCATGTTCTCAGCCCTTTACTTGAAGAGGAAAAAAGTCTGTTGTAGTCAATCCAAAGCTTCCTTCCTGGTTATTTTCCCAGGGATTTGGCTCAAAAAATTTCTCTAGACATATTTCTTTGGCATAAGGTACATTTGTTCAGGGCTCTTTAGCAAAGACAATTTACACATACACACACACACACATTTTCAACTCTTGGTTCATTACAGATTCCAAGATCATAAATCATATTGAGTCATGTCTGCTAGCAACTCATTATGGACCTTTCCTCTGTCTAGGGTTATCCTGATTTTTTTTTTTTTTTCTAAATAGAATCTGCAAGTATGAGAGCACAGAGCAAAAGAGAACCCAAATGTGGAGAAATGAAGATATTTGCTAACATGAAATCCCATTACTCTTGAATATTAGGTAGAGTTTCACATCAAATCTGTAATACCTAGATATTATAAATTATAAATCTATCACTCACTTGAATATTTTTATTTCTTGGCATGTGGCAAGGAATCCTCATGGTGCAGTGGATTGAGTGTTGGATTGATAACCAAAAGGTTAGCAGTTTAAACCCATCAAGATTCCGCAGGAGAAAGAGGAGGCAGTTTTCTTCAAAGATTTATAGCCTCTGGTACCTTATGAAGCAGTTCTACTCTCTCTCTTATAGGATTGCTATGAGTCAGAATCCATTCAATAGCAGAGGGCTAGACTGATGGCCAACCTTATAGTAGTTCTTAAAAGACAGATACTGTTTTTGTCCTTTTCTTCAAATTTTGGAATCAGTCTTTCAAAGTTGAGTTCATTTTTGCTCATCTGAAGGTCGTCAAGAGAGAAACACATCTATAGATATCTTCCAATCTTTTCTTATTTATTAATGAAGAGAAGGGGTAGATACTGGTGGTAAACAGTCATTAGAAATATTCGTGAGAGCTCACTGGACTACTGGTATGGCACTAAAGGATAAGCACTGGACTGCAAACCACAATTCAAAGCCACCAGCTACTTGTAGGAAATCCTGTACAGGGTCCCTATGAGTCAAAACTGACTGGATGGTGTTTAGCAGTAACCACAATGAGTGCTCACTAGCAATCGTATCAACACAGCTAACCAATTCCAGGCATCTTTGAGTCTCCACATGTCCTAGATATGGGGATTTTAGGGTACTGGTTTATGTTTTAGTTTGACATGACAAATCCCTTAAGTTTTCTTAATATTGTTGTATATTTTCTTTCTTTCTTTTTTAATCATTGTGCACAACAGTTCCTCTTACACTGTCAGTCTGGTTTCAACATTTTCTCTTCCACTGCCACCTGATTTTCTACTGGAAACAAATATTCCCTTTAACTCCTTCTGCTTTCTTAAATTCTGTTGTTTGACTCTGCCTTTTACTTGTGTGTGTGTGTGTGTGTATACCTTTCACACATACACACAAATGGCTGTTTCAACCAGTTTAAGTGTACCATTCAGTAACAATTGCTTTTACAATGTAGTGCAACTATCATTGCCATCCTTTATAAAAAAAATTTTCACCCCAAATAGAAACCCAGTACCCTTCAGCAATAACTCTCCACTTCACCCTTGTACCCCTGCCAACCTCTGATAAATTTTTTCCCTATGCGTTTTTGTTTTTTTTTTTTTTTGTAAATACCTCATATCAGTGAGATCATACAGTATTTCCCCTTCTGTGTCTGATTATTTCAAGGTTCATTCATATTGTAACATGTATCAGAACTTACTGTTTTCTTCATAACTGAATAATATTCTATTGTATGCATATACCACATTTTCTTTATCCATTCTTCTGTTGATGGAAATTTGGGCTGTTTCCACCTCTTGAGTACATAAACATAATATTAAATGAACATTAGTGTACAATATCTGAGACCTGTTTTCAAGTCTTTTAGGCATACACCTATAACTAGAACCTCGGAGTTGTGTGTTAATTCTGTTGATTTTTTTGGGGAATCATCCAACTCTTTTTCATAATGGCTGTATTATTTTTCATTCCAGTAACAATAGATGAGAGGTGCAATTTCCCCTCTGTTCTCTCCAACACTCATTATATATCATTTTTCTATTAATGACCGTCCTACCTATGGGTGTGAAATGATATCCCATTGTGACTTTGATTTGCATTTCCTTGATTATTATGGTGAAGTCCTAGTGTGACACTGGAGTCCTGTTGTGGTGCTGTGGGTTAATGTGCTGGACTGCAAGTTTAGTTTGAACTGCAAGGTCTAACACAGTTGACAGCACTTAACAACAACAACAGTGTGGCATTGTAGGATAAGCACTAGACCAAAAGGTCAATTTGAACAGAAATGTCTGTGGTTCAAACCCACCAGACCCTCCTTGAAAATCCTATAAAGGCTCACTATAAGTCAGAACCTACTCGATGGCACTTAACAACAATTACTATTGAATATGTCCTAAACTGACAATTCATATATCTTATTTGGAGAAATCAGGAGTTCTGATAACATAGTGATTACAAGTTGGGCTGCTAACCCCAAGGTCAGCAGTTCTAAGCTACCAGCCATTCTGTAGGAGAAAGATGAGGCTTTCTGCTCCTGTAAAGAGTTACAGCCTCAGAAACCCTAAGCAGGGTCGCTATGAGTTGAAACCGACTCCACGACACATAACCAACACCAACATCATTTGGAAATATATTTATTTAGTCAACTTGCCATATTTTAATATGGTTGTTTTTCTTATTTGATCTTTTCACTTTATGTATATTTTTGGTTATTTTCTTCATGGCTACCATTCTAACATTACAACGACTGAACTTAAATAATATACACTTTATTCCTATATTGCTCTTCCCTGCCTTTATGTTGTCATCACTAAATACATCTTTTTATATTTTGCGCCCCAAAAGATAAACTTATCATTATTTTAATATATTTGTCATTTAAAGCATTTGGGGCACAACAACTTGAGATACAAATAAAAATATCATAAAATTGATCTTTTTATTCACCTATAAAATTACCTTGATCAAAGTTTTGTTTTATTTTTTCGTAGACTAAGCACTGGCTTGAACCACAAGGTCAGCTGCTCAAACTCACCAGCTGCTCCTCAGAAACCCTATACAGGGTCACTATGAGTCAGAAGCAACTTGAAATCACTTAACAAAAACAGCATAGAATTTTGAGTTGACTGGTTTTAGGGTATGCTATGTAATTCATAGTGATTATGAGGCTAGCTGTTAATATTAAGGTCAGCATTTTGAAACTACCAGCTGTTCCATGAGAGAAAGATGAGGGTTTCTGCTCCTGTGAAGATGTACAGCCTTAGAAACCCTATGCAGGGTAGCTATGAGTCAGAACCTTCTCCATGGCACATAACCACCACCACCTTTCGTAGCATAGTGGTTATGAGTTGGACTACTAACTTCAAGGTCAACAGTTTGAAATTACCACCCATTACACAGGAGAAATATGAAGCTTTCTGCTTCTGTAAAGATTTATAGCTTTGGAAACCCTATAAAGGGTTGCTGTGAATCAGAACTGACTCTACAGCACATAACCCCCACCGTCACCATTTACCTTGGGTTTCAATAGTTGCATTATAATGTGTCTTGGTGTGGATGGATCCCTTTGGTTTGATCTTACTTGGAGTTTGGTGCACTTTTTGGATTTGGAGATTCATATGTCTTTTTTAATCTTTGAAGTTTTCTAACAATACTTTCTTTATTGTTGTAAAAATATATGTAACACATTTGCCAGTGTTTAAATGTTTTTCACATGTACAATTCAGTGACAGAAATTGTATCAATTATGGTGCAGATTTAGTTTGTAAAGTTATAATATGTTTACCACAGTCTCAAGTGAGTATTGTTAAATTTTACTTTACATGTGGTATTGTTTCTTTTTCAGAGAAACTTTCCTAAGGTGAGTCCTTTGCCCTTGCTCCTTTCCTGTCCTTATCAGTGATAACTCTCCTTACCAGTGATAATTCTTACTCTAGTACATTTTTCCTTGACTTAATTCCTAGATTTGAGTCGGTTATCCTCCTAATTAGCTTGTTCTAAGCCTATAAAGAGTCCTGGCACTGTGGGCACACTGTGGACTGCAGTGTTGGTTTCAACCACAAGGTCAGCACTTCAAGCTCACCAGCTGCTCCTCAGAAACCCTACAAAGGGTCACTATGGGTCAGAACCAACAATAGTATTTAACAATAACAACAAGCCTATAAAATCTTTAGAGGACAGGAAGGAAGCCAAGTAATGAAATATAAAAGGAAGAAATATTTAAGGAGGTCTACAAGTGCAAGATGTAAGAAGAGACATTAAGAATAAAGGAAGGTACAAAAGGCATAAAATTACCAGAAGGAAATTATTTACGTATTTGCTTCACAGTGTATCAAATACAAACAATATTCCCAATTCAAAGGTAGAGATACTGGATGGCTAGCACTTTATTTTATATTTGACAAGATACTATCTTCTGTTGAAAACTCACATGAATTCATTGACTTTTCTTCATTCAGCTCCATTCAAAGTCCCAGTTAATGGAAAGACAGGAAATTCTAATGAAGTAGATGTAATGGCAGCAGATGTGTTCCTATACCTCTACTTTTGTTCTCCCTGTACTGATAGCGTAGAAGATGACTTCATAGATATTTATTCATGTTCCAGCTGTGAAATTTGCATTTTTAAATTACTATTTATTTATTTTTTACACCTAACATGAAGGCGCTCTGGTAGCGTAGTGGTTACGAATCGGGCTGAGAACCTTAAGGTCAGTGGTTCGAAACTACCAACTGCTCCGCGAGAGAAAGATGAGGCTTTCTACTCCTGTAAAGATTTACACCCTCGGAAACCCACAGGGTTGCTATGGGTCGGAACCAACTCGATGGCACTTAACAACAACAACAACAACATGAAAAAGGCAACAGATGAAACAACAGTCAAAAATCAAATACCCCACATCTTGTTACATTTCAGAAAATTACTCAGTTTCTATAAAGCCACAAGTAGTTGTTTCACTGTAAAGTCTCTTGAATTCAACTGACCTCTTAAACTCCACAAAAGGAGTTTATATTAGCATAGCACTCAAAGTACAGAGTGTTTCATGTAAAAGTTTTCAGTCTTCATTTTTATGCAAAGATATTCATTTTCCTAAGTTGGAAAATTGATTAGAACTCTGCTTATGTGGCTTACAAAATCTGAGAACATCCATTTGGATTCCCAATGACATTATCTTTTCTATTTAATGATCTTGTTGCAGTTGCTGTCATCCATAGAATCCTCCAGTACTGCAAGTAGAGGTTTAAATTTTTCCTTCAGTTCCCTCAGCTTGAGACATGTGGAGCATGTTCTTCCTTTTGGTTTTCTAACTCCAGGTCTTTGCACATTTAGGGCAAATTATTTTGGCAAATTATTGAATGATGTAGAAAGCATTAAAAGAAGATGGAAGGAAGACACAGTGTCACTGTATCAAAAAAAAAAAAATGTTCAAACATTTCAACAGGTAGCATTGATGAAGAGACAATAATCCTGAAGGAAGAAATCCAAGGTGCATTGAAGGTATCAACAAGGAACAAGGCTCTGGGAATTGATGGAATACAAATTGAAACCTTTCAACAAACTGATGCAGCACTAGAGGCACTCACTCATCTATGCCAAGAAATCTGGAAGACCACTACCTGGCCAACAACAATCCAGTACTAATACTAAAACACCATAGCAGGACTCAGAACTTCATTTTGCTCATCAGTAAATCGAGATATCGATGCCATCTTTGCAGGATGACTCTGAGACTAAAGCTGGCCTATTAGTAAAGATCGATAACTAGGGAGGATTGAAGGTATTTTCCTTCTCAGTTTCCATACTTTTCATACAGAAATATATGGGTATTATTGTTGTTGTTAAGGTGCCATCAAGTTGGTACCGACTCATAGTGACCTTATGTACAGCAGAATGAAACATTGCCTGATCCTGGACCAACCTCACTATGGTTGTCATGCTTGAGCCCATTGATGCTGGCACTTTGCCAATCATTCTCATTGGGGTTCTTCCTCTTTTTCTCTGACCTTTCACCCTACCAAACATGATATCCTTCTCCAGAGACTGGTCCCTCCTGACTGGTCCCAATGTCTGAAATATGAGACAATGTTGGCTATCATGTCCTCCAGGGAGCACTCTAGCTGTACTTCTTCCAACAGAGATCTGTTGGTTCTTTTGGCAGCCCAAAAGAACCTTTCAATATTCTCCTCCAACACCATAACTCAAATACACCAATTCGTCTATGGTCTTCCTCATTCACTGTCCAGCTTTCCCATGCATATGTTGTTGTTGTTAGGTCCATTAAGTCGGTACCAACTCATAGCAACCTTATGCACAGCAGAATGAAACACTGCCTGATCCTGAGCCAACCTCACTACTGTTGCCACACTTGAGTCCATAGATGCTGCCACTTAGCTAGTCCATCTCATTGGGGGTCTTCTTCTTTCTCTCTGACCCTCCACGTTACCAAACATGATACCCTTCTCCAGCGATTAGTCCCTCCTGACAATATGTCTGAAGTATGAGAGACAACGTTTGGCCATCTTGGTGCTCCAAGGAGCACTCTGGCTGCACTTCTTCCAAAACTGATCTATTGGTTCTTTTTGCAGTCCATGGCACTTTCAGTATTCTCCTCCAAAACCATAACTCAAAAGCATCAATTCTTCTACGGTCTTCCTTATTCACTGTTCACCTTTTGCATGCATAAGAGGTTATTGAAAATACCTTGGTTGGGTCAGATGCACCTTAGTCCTCAAGCTGACATTTTTGCTCTTCAACACTTTAAAAAGGTCTTGTGCAGCAGATTTGCCTAATGCAATACGTCGTTTGATTTCTTGACTGCTGCTTCCGTGAGTGTTGATAGTTGCTCCATGAATGATGAAGTCCTTGACAACTTCAATCTTTTCTCCTTTGATAAGAATGTTGTTTATTGATCCAGTGGTGAGGATTTTTGTTTTCTTTACATTGACATGCAATCCATACTAAAAGCTGTGCTCTTTGATCTTCATCCATAAATATTTTAAGTCTTCTTCACTTTCAGCAAGCAAGGTTGTATCAGCTGCGTATTGCAGGTTGTTAATGAGTTTTCCTTCAATACTGATGTCATGTTTTTCTTCATATAACACAGCTTCTTGGATTATTGCTCAGCATGCAGGTTGAATAAGTATGGTGAAAGAATACAACCTTGTCACAAACCTTTCTTAATTTTAAACCATTCAGTGTTCCCATGTTCTGTTCAAACAACTGGCTCTTGGTCCATGTACCGATTCCTCATGAGCACAGCTAGGTGTTCAGAAATACTCGTACTTTGCAATGTTGTCCATAGCTTGTCATGATCCACACAATACAAAGCCTTTGCATAATCAATAAAGCACAGGTAAACATCTTTCTGATATCTCTGCTTTCAGCCAAGATCCATTGAATATCAGCAATGATATCCCTCATTCCACAGCCTCTTCTGAAGCTAGCTTGAACCTCTGGGTATTCTCTGTCAATGTATGCTTGTAACCATTTCTGTATTACTGTTAGTAAAACTTTTTTTTCACATGGGATATCAAAGAGATTGTCCAATGATGTCCACATCCCTTTGGGTCACCTCTTTTTGGAATGTGCATAAATACAGATCTCTTTCAGTCAGTCGGCAAGATAGTTGTCTTTCAAATTTCTTGGCAGAGATGAGTGAGTGCCTCCTGTGCCACCTTACTTTCTTGAAAGATTTCAATTTTTATTGCATCAATTCCTGGTGCCTTGTTCTTTGCCAATTCCTTCAATGCACCTTGGGCTTCTTCCTTCAATATCATTGGCTCTTGATCATATGCTACCTCTTGAAATGGTTGAACTTCAACCATTTCCATTTGGTACAGTGACTCTGTGTATTCCTTCCATCTTTTGATGCTCTCTGCAACATTCAATAATTTCCCCAGAGAATCCTTCAATAACGAATGTTGAGGTTTTAATTTTTTCTTCAGTTCCCTCAGCTTGAGAAATGCTGAGTGTGTTCTTCCTTTTTGGTTATCTGACTCCATATGTTTGCACATTTTGTTGTAATATTTGACTTTATCTTTTCAAGCTGATCTTTGAAATTTTCTGTTCAGTTCTTGGACCTCTTCACTTATTCCATTTGCTTTAGCATCTCTACCTGGAGAGCAAGTTTCAGTGTCTCTCTAAAGATATCATCCATTTTGACCTTTTCCTTCTTTCGTGTCTTCTTAATGGCTTTTTGCTTTCTTCATGTATGATGCTCTTGATTTCATTCCACAAATCTTCTGGTCTTTGGTCTTTAGTGCTTAATGTATCAAATCTGATCTTCAGATGGTCTCTAAATTCAGGTGGGATATATTCAAGGTCATATTTTGGCTCTCGTGGACTTGTTTTCATTTACTTCAGCTTCAGTTTGAATTTTCATAGGAGTAATCGGTGGTCTGTCCCACAGTCTGCTCCTGGCCTTATTTTCACTGATGATATGGAGCTTTTCCATTGTCTCTTTCCGCAGATGTAGTCAATTTGATTTCTATGTAT
>NW_006408659.1:5415229-5415761 GCF_000296735.1 Chrysochloris asiatica | reverse complement strand
CCACAAAACTTTTTATTGTGAATTGAGTGAAGGTTTACAGGATAGATCATCAGTTTTACTTTCAACAAAGCATACATTTTGTTTCAGCTCATGATTGCAACCCTCTCCATATAATGTCACTTACCCCACTTACTCCCTGTAATTCCTGTTTCCATTCATCCTCCTTTATCAAACCTTCTGAATTTTGTCCTTAGGTAACTTCTACCTTTTGATCTTGGTGTGCATTACTCCTTACTTACCATAAGAGTATGGTTGTTGTTCTCCCTCTACACCTTTCTACTGCTTGGCAGAAACTTGAGCCACACAGATGAGCTTAGTTCCAGACGTGAAGGGTTTGTCTTATCTCTTCCTGACCAGTAAGCCTGATCATTTTTATAATTTTGAGTTTCATTCCACATTTTTTCCTATTCTATCCAGGGCATTCTAATATGATTCCTTTCAGAGCAGTTGGTCGTGTTACTTAGGTACCATCTAGTTCTTCTGGTCTCAGGGTCATGGAGACTGATGTTCATGTGTTCCATTAGTCCGTTGA
>NW_006408659.1:5405597-5415129 GCF_000296735.1 Chrysochloris asiatica | reverse complement strand
TCGATGTTTCTGCATTTCATTTTTTATAATTTCTAATTTTCCTAGATTCATAATTCGTACATTCCATGTTCCAATTATTAATTGATTTGTACGGCTGTTTCTTTTCATTTTGAGTTGTGCCCCATCAGCAAATGAAGGTTCCGAGGGCTTTACTCCCACAGGCTTTACTCCATTTGCATCATCACGGTCAACTTCTACTTTGAGGAGGCAGCTCTTTCCCAGTTGCATTTTGAGTGCCTTCCAACCTGAGGGGCTCTTTTTCCAGCACTATATCTGCTATTCATTAGGTTTTCAGTGACTAAATATTCAGAAGTAGTTAGTTACTCCTTCTTCCTAATCTGTCTTTGTCTGGAAGCTCACCTGAAACCTGTCCACCATGGGTGACCCTGCTGATATTTAAAATACCAGTGGCATAGCTTCCAGAATCCCAGCAACTCACAAGTCATCACAGTATGACAAACTGACTGACGTGTGGTGGAATATATGGGTAGACCAACATATATTTAGAGTTGTACTGTTATGTAGACCACCTGATAGAGTTGAACCTTGTAACATGTTAGAGTTTTTCTGAACTGTAGTTATGAGTACAACCATTGGGTTTTTGTTTGGCTTTTGATTTTTTGTACATGTTAATGTTAGGACATCTTCACAGGTGGAAGTTAGGGGAAGTTCATGAAGGGAGAATGGATATTTACAGAGTATGTGAACATCTTCCAAGCATGTGATCATTCTAGTATGATGGAAAATATCCGTAGAAAAATCATACATATGGTGAGACCATTAAATTTAGAACCTGATATTACTGATGTGGAACAGCTTATATATTACATAAAAGGGATTTGACAGATCACATCACCATCCAAAACAAGGCCAAGAGCTGATGGTGGAACAGATCATCAATTCTTCATTTGCAAGTTAAGGCTAAAGAAAATTAAAATAAGTCCATGAGAACCAAAATGTGACCTTGAACATACCCTTCCTAAATCTAGAGACTATCTCAAGAACAATTTTGATGTATTAGACACTGATGGGTAATGATGACCTGAAGAGCAGTTGCATAACATCAAGAGAGTCACTCAGGAAGAAAGTAACAGGTAATTTTAAAAAACGGAAAGAAAAAAAAGACCAAAATGGATGTCAAAAGATATTTTGGAACTTGATCTTCAGAGTAGAGATGTTTAGGTGAATGGAAGAAATGAGAAAGTAAAAGACCTGAACAGAAAAATTCAATGGGCACTTCATGAAGACAAAGTCAAGTATTATAATCAAATGGGCAAAGACCTGCTCAGTATTTCTTAAGCTGAAAAAATGGAAAAGTAATTCTAGCCTTGATTTGTAGTATTGAAGGATTCTGAGGCTTTCTGTTCCCGTAAAGATTTACAGCCTTGGAAACCCTATACATGGCCTCTATGAATTGGAACTAACATCCCGGCACACCACCACCATAGGCAAAATACTGAGTAAGGCAGAAAGTATTAAAAGAAGATGGAGGGTATACACAGATCGCTGTACCAAAAAGAAAATTCTGATGTTCACACATTTCAAGAAGGAACATAAGGTCAAGAACCTGTAGTAGTGAAGAAAGAAATCCAAGTTGTGCTGAAGGTATTGGCAACAAACTAGGCTCTAGGAATTGCTGCAATACAATTGAAACATTTCAACAAATTGGTGAAACACTGGAAAGACTCACTAATCAATGCCAAGAAATTTGGAAGACAGCTACTTGACCACCTGATTGGCAGAGAATCATATTTTTGCTCATTCCAAACAGAAATTACACAACAGAATGTGGGAATCATCAAACAATATCATTATCATCACATGCAAGTAAAATTTTTCTGAAGATAATTCTGATGTCAGATGGATCTTCACCAAAAGCAGAGAATACCAGAAAGATGGTTACTTGTGCTTTGTTGACTGTGCAAATGATTTTGACTATGTGGATCACAAGAAGCTATTGATAACACTGCAAAGAATGGGTATATTAGAACACTTATTTGTACTCTTAAGGAACTGTACCAAGATGCAGTTATTCGAACAGAACAAGGGGATATTGAATGGCTTAAGATCAGGAATGGTGTAAGCAAGGTTTGTAGCCTCTAACCATAGTTATTCAATCTCTATACGGAGCAAATAATCTGAAAAGTTGGATTATATGAAAAAGAACATTGCATCAGAATTAGAGGAAGACTCATTAACACCTGTGATTTGCAGATGATACAATTTTCCTTGTTGGAAGTGTTGTTGTTGTTGTTAAGTACCATTGAGTCAGTTCCAACTCATAGCGACCTTGTGTAGGGTTGCTGAGGAGCAGCTGGTGAGTTTGAACTGCCGATTTTGTGGTTTGCAGACTAGTGTTGATCTTACAGCACCACATCAGACAACTTAAAATACTTACTGCATCAATAAATAAATTCATGATAAATAGAGAAAAGATTGAAATTGTCAATGATTTCTTTGTTTGGTTCCACAATCAGGATTAATAAAAGCTTCAGTCAAGCAATCAAATGATGTATTGCATTAGGCAAATCTGATGCACAGTACCTCTTGAAAGTATTCAAAAGCAAAGATACCAGTTTGAGGACTAAGGTGAGCCTCACCCAACTCATGGTGTTTTCAGTATCCTCATATGCATTTGAAAGTTGACCAATAAATAAGACCACAGAAAATTGATGCATTGGAATTATGGTGTTGAAGAAGAATATTAAAAGTACCATGGACTGCCAGAAGAATAAACAAATCTTTATTGGAAGAAGTACAGCCAGAATGCTTCTTATAAGCCAAGATGGTAAGACTTTGTCATTCATACTTCGGATTTGTTATCAAGAGGTACCAAGCCCTGGAGAAGGACATTATGTTAGATAATGTGGAGGATCATCGAAAAAGAGGAAGAGCACCCAATGAGGTGGATTGACACAGTGGCAACATCAATGAGCTTAAGTGTAACAATTTTGAGAGTAATGCAGGACCCAAAGTCATTGAGTTGGAACTGCTTCACTCTACCTAACAACAGCAAATGTATTTAAGTATATCTGTATGTTTGTATGCAATGTTTCTAACCCCAAAGAAACATAAATATTGTATTTATGGTGGTTGTTGTGTGTTGTCAAGCTGGTTCTGACACATTGTTGTTGTTGTTAAGCGCCATTGAGTTGGTTCTGACTCGTAGTGAACCTGCATAGGGTTTCCAAGGAACAGTTGGTGAGCTTGAACCGCCGACCTTGCAGTTCAAACCAACCTTGCAGTCCAGCGCATTAACCACAGTGCCACATTACGACTCCAAGAGGAAGAGGAGGCTAGATCGTTTTCACAGGAGAAGCAACTTTTAACTCATAGTGACCCTATAAAGGGTTTCTAAGGCTGTAAATCTTTACCAGAGGAGAATGCCTCATCTTTCTCCTACAGAGCATCTGGTAGATGCATACTTCTGAACTTGCAGTTAGCAGCCAATCTGGTAACCTGTTGTACTACCAAAGCTTTGGATTTATAGAGAATGATAATAAAAGACAATAACAAAAAAATTTTTTTTATTAGGTATTTTACTTATGTCAGAATAGACTTAAGAAAGAGTCATCAGAATGGAACCTGTCATAAATTGGGGACAATTTGCATTTTTAAAATTTCTTTCCTTTTTATCAAGAAGGACAAGAGGGGAAAGGCATCCCCCACAGTAGAGTTGACATAAGGCCATGTGAGTGTTGTTAGTTCTGTCTTGAGGTTCTTCCAGCTAAGATTCGGAGAGTTGGCAGAGCAAAGCTCAAATAAACACAGCTGCTCCCACTTCCCTCCTGAGGTGGTGAGGCTGTCTGCATTAGTCTCCTTTTTATATTGAACAGACCTCTTCTGGTACCTGGTAAGTGCTTGGCTTTTAGATAAGAGTGAAAAGTCACAAGAGTACTCATGTATTCCACGTAACAGAAATTAATTGGTAGGTGCAATCAGTCTCCACTGACATTGTCAAAATACATCTACCCTGAGTAAAAGCAACATAGCAATGAGGACGCATCGTTTCCGAGGCTATAAATCTTTACGGGAGCAGAAAGCCTTATCTTTCTCCCATAGAACAGCTGGAAGTTTCGAACTGCTGACCTTGGAGTTAGCAGAACAACTTGTAACCACTATACTACCAGTGCTCGTTCACTAGAGAACAATTTGATGACTGACAAATGTGCATAGCGCCTAAGAGAGAGAAAATCCAGGAGTGATCCTTACAACATCATATTGTATGTTCTCTCAGACATTGTAAAATATGTTATATCCATTTGAATCTTTATAATATCCCTGTAGTGTACCTGCTGTTATTCTTAAAAAGGAATACTGTAGCTCAGAAATGTTGGGTAACTTGACTAATAGATTTAACCCAATGGACTTCACAACCCAGGATCCTTTTCATTAAAGTATGCTATGAGAGTGCATAAGTTGAATATTTAAGGGTCTCTCACATAGTGTAGTGGTTACGAATCGAGCTGTGAACCTTAAGGTCAACAATTCGAAACTACCAGCTGTTCCACAGGAGAAAGAGGAGGCTTTCTGCTCCTGTAAAGATTTACAGTCTCAGAAACCCTGTATAGGGTAGCTATGAGTTGGAACCGACTCCACGGCACATAACTACTAACCACCAGGTTAAATCAGTATGCACATGTACAGAATTTAAAATTACACATTGAATATTGTTTGAGCCAGGTTTCCTAGAAGCAGAGATTGCAAATGGGATTGGGTTGCAAATGGGATTGGGTATATATATGAAATATTGATGGGCTACTCTTAGGTGAACTTTGTAGGGAATTGAGAAAAGCAAGGGAAGGCAGGAGATACGTAAAAAAGAATGTGACATAAACAAGAATGAGGGTCTTTAGCTTGATCCCTCCAGGAGTTCTGGAGTTTGAATGGCCCCACAGAGATGGTCTCATTTTGAAGCCAGAGGTTTAGATTTGGTATATTTTGATTCAGTCATTAAATGTGTGTTGGTCCCAGGGCTGGGAGTAGGGGCTTACCCCCAAGTCAGGGTGGTTCCTGTTTGGTCAAAGCTGATTCTGTAGGAAAGGGAACAGGTGTAAGTAGATAGTTAGGGACTGGGTACATAGGTTGGCCAAAGAGAAATCTGCCTGGGACACTGACAGGGATTGTAGATCCTATGTGTGCTGTATACCTGTGCTCAAATCTGGATACGACATGGCATTTAAAACTTCCTTCACAATACAGGGAAACTAACAAAAACTTGGTTTCATTCTGAGTCTCAACATCAGACTTATAAATCCAAAAATTTACCCAAAGGTCACAGTGGTAAACAGCAGGGAAAAATGGTGATCAAGGTCAGGGATGGACTACTGTATCAGCAACATACAAAGAGGTTTACATGTGCTTACTTGCTAATTTGTGGTGACCAATTTCACATGTTTTCACCACATCAAAATCTATGTGACATTGTTCACTATAGATTAGTTAGTAAATAAAAGTAACTTCATGCTTCTCTTGCTGATAGGGTGATCTGACACTGAAGTCACTACTATGGCACTCTCTATCACTGAATGTATGTAAATCTGCCAACAATCTCCCCAGAGACGTATAATTCTGCTATTCCTTTTTATGGTGGCAAAACCTGACCCATGCTGATGTTGTTATTGTTAAGTATTGTCAAGTCGATTCTGACCCATAGCGTCCCGTCCCCAGTATAGGGTTTCCAAGGAGCAGCTGGTGAGCTTGAACCACTGACTTGAAGTTCAAATGACTTTGCAATCTGATGCATTAGCCCACAGCACCACACCAGGACTCCTACTGATAGAAGTTGGCTACTGGTCATTTTATTTGACTTTATGGTGATATTCAAATGATTTATTGAAGAATTAATAGTATGTTTGATTATTGGGTGCTGCCCAAGACCCACTGCTGAGTGTGTTAGGTGTTGTCTAACATTTCTCCTCATTGTAACATCTGAAAAAAAATCTAAATTTGAAATGATATAGCATTACTTGATTCAGAGAACAAGTTAGGGATAAAGACTCAGAGCACTGGATATATTGTCCAAGAGTAATAGCTAGTGATCGAATTTGCATAAAAATATGTCTATATGACTATACCATATCCAATCCTGTGTCTTCGTAGTCAGGATCCTCTTTGCACCATGGGAAAATTGTACCCTGTGGGTGCAATGCTGGACCCTTTGGGAGTGTGCTTCCACCAGTGTGAAGATCCCTAGGCTGGGCAGAAAGGGTGTGACAGAGAAGGGCACAGGAGAGGAGGAAAAAAAGTTAAAAAAAAAAAAAAGTCACACCTCTTTTTCTACAAGTCGCTGGGTGGCTTTCACACTGTAGCCGCTGACAATTGTGACTCTACTTTGAGGAGGCAACCCTTCCCTAATCATATTTGAGTGCCTTCCTACTTGAGTAGCTCATTTCCAGCACTATATCATGTAATGTTCCACAGCTATTCAGAAAGTTTTCAATGGCCAATTATTTTAGAAGTAGATCACTAGACCCTTTTTCCTAGTCCATGTTAGTCTGGAAGCTCTGCTAAAACATGTTCACCATGGATGACCCTGCTGTGACTTGAAATACTAGTGGCATAGCTTCCAGCATCACAGCAACACTCAGTCCACCACCGTATAACAAACTGACAGCTATATGGTGGTTATGAGCACGTATTTCCCTGGAATTATACAAAAGACAGTGGGGAAACCTCAAATTAAGACAAACCAATCTACCATGAGTAACACTACTAGTAGTTGAAACACTGGTCACAAACCTCCCAGAATACCAGTGACACGCAAACCTCCACTACAAACTTACACCTGAGGGGTGGGATAATAATACTAATAGACAATGGGGTAGATAATTGACTCTTTTTGGTAGAGATTCATGTGTAGACATGGATAATGGAAGATTACATTGGTATCAGGCTGTTCAGTATTTCAGTAATTTATATATACATATTCAAATTTAGGAGTCCTGGTGTGGCACTGTGGATTATTGAGCTGGACTGCAAAGTCAGTTTGAACTGCAAAGTCAGAGGTTCAAGCTCAGCAGCCACTCCTTGGAAACCCCATATAGGGACTCTATGGGTTGGAAAAAACTCAACAACAGTTAATAACGACAAAAAAAATCAAATTAAATTACAGAAATCTAATGTATGCAGAATGGAAACTTTTAGATTAAATGTAACAGCACTCCAGAATAATGACCTGGCATTTCCCCCAATTCACAAATAAATAATTCAAAAGGCATTACTCTCTCCATTACCTTAAATACCTATTAGTAAAATTGTCTCCACAATCTAGGACTGTAGCTACAAACCCTCAAGGAATTTTCTAAGCAAATATTAGGCTCTTACAATTGCATTTATGCATAGTTACACAGTAGACAGTTAAATCAGCTCCGTTACTGTGTCCTATGAAATTACATAATTAGAAACCCTTCACAGTACATGTTATTAATTTAGTGCATGACTACTTCAAAGCAGACAAGTTACAGATCATTTGAGTTAGTATTCACAGGGAATTTTTCATTTTTCAGTCTTTGAAGGAAGTGAAAATACACAGAGCCTACTAAGTATGTGGTAAGGAAAAGTTGGGCATGAACATTTCTTAGTTATCTAGCACTTATAATATCCAGATATTGTGTGTTAAATTCTATAACATTGTATTCAGTGATGAGATATGCATTAGTTTCCTGGTGCCTATAAATTTAAAATCCACATATTATCTATCTCTAAGAGAGAATCTGTTTCATGCTTTTTTTTTCCTAGCTTCAAGTTCTTGTCAGTAAAATTCTTGGCATTCATTGCTTTTAGATACACTTCAATCCCTGTTTCTGTCTTCACATGGCTCTATTCCTTTTGTATCCAAATTTCTTTCTTCTTCAAAGGATACAAGTCTTTGGATAAGGACTCACTCTAATCTAGTGTGACCTTGTTTTAACTTAATTACATCTGAAAAAGCCCTATTTCCATTTAAGATCAATTTCACTGGTTCAAGTGGACATAAATTTTTCAGGAACACTATTCATCCCAGTATGCTTGGATGCCATTGCTCTTACATTATGCGTGCCAATCTATATATAAAAAAATGTAAACAGGTTCAGGAGAAATTGGTTGACAGATGAGAATATGGATTGAGTTTATTAAAATAGGGTGATATAATAGCCACATTTTCCACTCATGGTTTTCTCCAGTTTATGGTACGTAAGGTTTCTAGAAAACTGGGTATTTAAGCAGAGGGTTCCTTGGCCAGTGTGGAGTAAGAACAAAGGAATGTGAATAATTTTTTTAAATTAATCACAGAAATAGGTAAAGCTTTGGAAACATCTTCACCTTTCATCAAAGAACTCCTTCCTAATTTTCAGATTCTGCACATCACCACAACATTGTTGGCCCAGGCAATGCTAGAAGCATACTGCTGACTGTTTATCTCACTTTTTCCAAGTTGAGCACTATTTTCTTTAAAAATCTTTTCATCTAGTTATTTTTCCTACAGCATCAATCCCTCCAGTTAAATATGCCTCTTGTCCCAAAGGAGAAAGACAGATTGAGCATCCTCACCACCTACTAATGCCACTTCCACATCAGACCTACTCCACATGCCACCCAGCTCTATATTTGCTACCTCTCTTTCATTCCCGTTGTGGTCTTTTGTACTCATTTATTGAAGAATGGGTATATTGTCTTCTCTACGCCTTCCATCATCCTTGGGGTAGCAACAGTCACTTGCATGGTTTAGCTGCCCGACCTAATCCTTAACCTTATTTTCAGTGACTCACTCCTGCCCTACCTCAGCTACATTCTCTTATGGTTGAACCTGCTATCAGCAAGTCCTGAAAAATAAATGAAAATATCTCACTTGATCATATTCCACCATTCCAGCTTTAAATGACTTGCCTTGTTGCTATCTAGAATAGTTATTAAACACAACTGTAAGGTTAGAGTAATCTAGATATTTCTTTTCTCTATATTCACAGTAAGGTAACTGATTTTTTTCTGAGAAACATGCCTATACACACACATAAATGTGCATGCTCATACACAATTATACATTTATTGTCTTCAATCTCATTTGAGTCCTTAGCTGTTGTGATCCTTCATCCTGTCTTTATTAAAACCATTTCAAAAATTTTTCATACATTTCTCGTTTCTGACCTTGCCACCCCCGTCCCTTGAGAAATACTCTTTTTCAATGAAAAATTGAAACCAAATAGGGAGAAAAATCCCTCTACTTCCAGTCATCAAGTCTCTGAAATTCAAAGTATGAATATGCATATTTATAGCACTAGCCACATTTCAAGTACTCAAAAGTCATATTGGCTGGTGGCTACCACCCTCAACAACAAGATGGAGACAATTTGGAGTCTTATCTAACTTGTGAGATGAGTTCCTTGTGGTGAGAGCTTCATAGCTCTGTGAGTTCACAGATAGTTTGAAAAGGATTATTTCAATGGACTCTTTTTTTTAATTTTTAATTAAATGTTTTTATTTTGGATTGAGTGAAAGTTTACAGGGCACATCATCAGCTTCACATTCAACCATTCATATAGCTTGTTTCATT
>NW_006408659.1:5388351-5401877 GCF_000296735.1 Chrysochloris asiatica | reverse complement strand
TTTCCCCTGTATGCTCCAACACATTTATGGATACATTTGTAGCAAAGATAAACACCCATGTACAAATAGCCTCTGTCAACCTTTCAATGTTTGTTGGTACACTCCCACTCTTCCTCCCATACCTGTTCAGTCTGTGAATCTATTCATGTGCCTACCTGTAGATCATTGGTATTGCAGTTGTGTGTGTATATAACAGCATTTACCTCTATTACCTTTATCTCTTGCACTCCTTCCTGTTTCTTCCCCTATCTTCATCATTCTTCTGCCCACCTCCCTGTTTTTTGCCTTCCCCATCACCCAAGTTAACATGTATCTACCCTCTAGCCAGTGAATTACTCTACCTTTCCTCCCGTCCCTGGTAACCATCAAAAACATTCCTTATAGGATGAAAATCTTTTCTTAACTTTTTACAATAGTGGTTTCATCTAATATTTGTCCTTTTGTGATTGACTCACTTTACTCAGCATAATGTCCTCTAGGTTCAGGCATGTTATGAGATACATGTGTGTATCTTTTTGCAGATACATCATTATTCAATGTGGTATAGTTTTCCATTGTGTGTATGTACTAAAGTTTGCTTATCCATTCTTCCATTGATGGGCATTTAGCTGTCTCTATCTTTTTGCTATTGTGAATAGTGCTACAGTGAACATGGGTGTGCATATATCTATTCGTGTCACAGCTTTTATTTCTCTATGATATGTACCAGGTAGAGGGGGAAGCTGGGTCATATGGTATTTCAGACTGAAGAAATTGGCAGAATTCTTCAATTTCATCATCACTACTTCTCAAAGTAGAGTCTATCATAATGACATGAATGGAGCAAAACTCTCATGACTTTCATTTGATTTATTGCTGGGGCACAACTCAAAATGAGGAGAAACAGCTGCAAATTAATAATCAGAACATGAATGTACAAAGTATGAATCTAGAAAAATTAGAAATTGTCAAAAAATGAAATGAAGCAATAAAGATCAATATCTTAGGGATTAATAAACTGAATTGAACTAGTTCTGGCCAATTTGAATCAGTCATATGATACACTATGTCAGAAATAACAAATTCAATAGGAATGGTATCACATTCATTGTCAAAAGACTATTTCAGGATTTAGCTTTAAGAACAATACTGTCTGTAGTAGGACAATATCCATATACCTATAAGGAAGAATGTTAATACCACTATTACTCACATTTATGCACTAACCACTAACGCCAGTGATAATAAAATTGAAGAATTCTACCTCCTTAAATTGTAAGTACTGGTGTGGTGCTGTGGGTCAATGAGCTTGACTGCAAGGTCAGTTTGAACCATGAAGTCTATGGTTCAAGCTTACCAGCTGATCCTCAGAAACTCTTTACTGGGTTACTATGAGTTAGAACTGACTCGATGGCACTTAACAACAACAGCAACAAGTCTCAAATTGATCAAACTTGCAAATAAGATGCATTGATAACACTGGTTATGGGAATGCAAACATTGGAAACAAAGAAGGAAGGATCAGTAGTTGGAAAATGTAGTCTTGATTATAGAAATTATGTTGGAGATTGCATGATAGAATTTTACAAGACCAATGATTGATTCATTGCAAATATATTTTTTAAACAACATAAAAGGTGACTATAATCATGTATCTCATCAGACGGAATACACAGGAATCACATTGACTATAATCATGTATCTCATCAGACGGAATACACAGGAATCACATTGACTAAGGGAATATGGAAAAACAATGTAATTAATCAAAACAAGGTCAGGGACAGACAGTAGACAGACCATATGCAAGTTCAGACTGAAGTTAAAGAAAATTAAAACAAGTCAACAGGAGGCAAAATATGACATTGACTAAATCCCATCTGAATTCAGAGATCATATCATGAACAGATTTGATGCATTAGATGCTAATAATAGAAGACCAGAAGAGTTGTGAGTTAACATCAAGAACATTCTACAGGAAGAAAACAAAAGTTTTTTTTTTTTTTCCCTTTCCTTTTCAAAAGAAAGAGAAGATAAATGGATATCAGAAGAGACTCTTCTAAAATGGATATCAGAAGAGACTCTGAAACTTGCTATCAAGCATAGAGATGCTAAGGTGAATGGAAGAAATGAGAAAGTAAAAGCACCGAACAGAAAGTCTCAAAGGGCAGCTCAAGAAGACAAAGTCAAGTGTCATAATGAAATGTGCAAAGACCTGGAGTTAGACAATGAAAAAGGCAGAACATGCTCAGCAATTCTTTAGCTGAAAGAGCCAAACAAAAAATTCAAGATTCAACTTGCAATATTGAAGGATTCTATGGACAAAATAATGCAGAGAGCATTGGAAAAGAAAAAAGAAAAGAAAAAGAATTCACAGAGTCACTGTACCAACAAGAAATGGATGATGTTCAACCATTTAAGAAGGTAGCAAATGGTCAAGAACCTACGGTACCGAAGGAATAAATCCAAACTGCCCTTAAGGCATTGGTGAAAAACAAGGCTCCTGGAATTGACAAAATACAAACTAAAGTCGTTCAACTAAACCTGTAGGTGCTTACTCATTTATGCCTAGAAATTTAGAAGGCAGTTTCATGGCTAATTGATTAGAAGAGATCCATATCTGTGCCCATTCCAAAGAGAGGTGACCAAATGGAATGTGGAAATCATTGACTGTATCGTTAATATCACATGCAAGTAATAATTTGCTGAAGACAACTTTAAAATGGCTGTAACATCAACAGAGAGCTACCAGAAACTAGGGCTGATTATTACTGACAATAGATGGATCTTAGCTGAAAGCAAAGAATACCTGAAAGATGTTTACTTGTGTTTTATTGACTATGTAAAGGTTTTTGACTGCATAGATTACAAAAAATTTATGGGTAGCATTATACAGAATGGGTATTCTAGAACACTTAATTGTGATCATGAGGAACTTATACATAGATCAAGAGTTGTTTGTTAGAATAGAAAAAGGAGATACTAAATGGTTTCAAATCAAGAAAGGTATGTAAGGGTTGTATCTTTTCACCATGTTTACTTGTATGTTGTTGTTGGGTACCATCAAGTTGGTTCTGACTCATAGTGACCCTGTATAGGGTTTTGCAGACTTTTTAAATCATTACAGGAGCAGTGATCTTTTTCCCGAGAAGCAGTTGGTGGGCTTGAACCATTTACCTTGTGTTCTGCTGTCCTGTGTTTATCATATGGAGTCATCATACTACTAATCTGTAGGCTGAGCAAATAATTTGAGGAGTTGGATTATATGAAGAAGAACATGGCATTAGGATTGAAGGAAGACTTATTAACAACCTGCAATATGCAGATGATACAACCTTACTTGCCGAAAGTTAAAAGGAATTAAAATACTTAGCAGTGAAGATCAAAGACTACCTACCATCTTCAGTACAGAATGCACCTAAATGTAAAGAACACAAAAATCCTCACAACTGGACCAATAAATAGCATCATGATGAATGGAGAAAAGATTGAAATTGTCAAAGACTTCATATTGTTTGGATCCATTTGCAATAGCATCAAATGGATGTGAAAGTGGGGCAATGGATAAGGAAGACAGTAGAAGAACTGATGCATTTGAATCATAGTACTGGCGAATAATATTGAAAGTACCATGGACTGCCAGAAGAACAAATAAATCTGTCTTGGAAGAAATATAGTCAGAATGCTTCTTGGAAGTTAGGATGGTGAGTCTTCATCTCTTGTATTTTATCAGAAGGGATCAGTCCCTGGAAATGGACATCATGCTAAGAAAAGTGGAGTGTCAGCAAAAAGAGGACCCCCAACAAGATATATTGACACAATGGTGGCAAAAATTGCCTCAATTGTGAGGATGTCGCAGTACCTGGCAACGTTTCATTCTATTACGTAGATGGGTCACTATGAGCCAGAACCAACTCGATGGCACCTAACAACAAAATCTGGGACCCTGTATTTGATTCCATTGAGAGTAGAGGACAGTGGTAACTAAGTACCATGTAGTTCTGGTCATGAGGTCAAGAAGACTGGTTAGCACAGTATTTAGTCCACAGGACTTTGATTCCATGTGTCTTCAATTTTCTTCACTCTTCTTTGTTCTGGATGGGAAAAGACCAATAATTGTACCTTAGATGGCTCCTTCTAAATTTTTATGACCCCTGTTTCTACTCAGCAAAGGAGGATATAGAATATTGTCTTTGTTGGCTATGTTAGGCCCATTGACGCTGATGTCTCCATCAGTATGGTCCTAAACATCCAGGTTCAATGTGACATTCCTTCAAGGTGTTTGGTTATGGTTACATGCCTTTGCTCTCTGTATGCTCTGTCATAAACATGGAATCATTTAGAGTATGAACAAATATGTATTTAGAAATACTTAGACATTGGCTACCTAAAATGAGGGGGTGATGAAGGCACAAAGTGACTGGCTTACAAGGTTTCAAAGGGGAACTTAGTTTAATAGTGTATGGGGAAAGAAAGAGTCCCCACTAAATAGTTTTCATATTGTCTAAATGGGTCTGGTGAAAAGAGATGAGGATAAGATGATTTGATGATTTGATGATTCAATTGTGAGTAATTGTTATCATGACTAATTGCGACTGTCACAATTGTAAAGTTAGAAGTTTTGTAACAAAAACACGGAAGTGGTTAATTATACAGTCCAGAAACAAAGGACCCTAGGATCATCAAGGGAGAAGAGCACAAGCAGAATGTGATTCCTTTTACAGAGAAGCAGCAACACCAGAGATGGAGGTAGAGATGAGGACATGGAGAGAGGGAGTAGCTGAGGACTCTAGATCCATGGGAAGAGAGGTACTAAGAGCTGGTGGCCAGGATAAAGACTTGCAGAATGTGCCCTTTGGTGGTGTAAATTATTACATATGCCTGAGTGTTTAAAAAAAAAAAAAAAAGAGCTAAAGTGACTAGAGAGAAACACTGTTAACTGATAATACATGGAGGTGATTATAATCATTGTAATGAAACAAGGTGTATGATTTGTTGAATGTAAAACTGATGATCTGCCCTGCAAAATTTTACTCAATCCACAATAAAAACCTTAAATTAAAAAAAAAAAATTAAAAAATAAAAAGAAATATCTTTACATGATCATCTTATATATGATAACTGGAACTATGAGTTGGAATGCCATCAACTGTGAAGGCAGAGGGCCAAAAGTAAAGCTCAAAACATCTCTATCATTTATTGACATGGTAAAGGAGGTTTATCAAGTAAAAGAAAGAGGGAGAGATGCTAGAAAAGTTAAAAGAAGGGAACTGGGATCATGAGCTATTAAAAACTAGAAAAGAGGGTGTTTAAAGAAGAAAACGGTCATCTACTGCTTAAGGATTCTGAGAGATCAAGGAAGATCAATACTGAAACATATTCATGGAACAATTATTTGGAGTCCACTGGAGACTTTATTGAGCTCTTCCATGAAACTATATTGGATTTTTTTTCTTGGTAGCACTTGCCACACTATAAATTTATTATTATGATGTTTTGATTAGTGTCATATACATTAATTGACTTAATTATTTTATTTATCTAACAATTTAATATCTTCTCTTTTTAAAGAGGAAACTGAGGCCTATAGAATGAGTGTATAAATGACCAGGGTAGAGATTTGGGACCAGAACTTCTGGTGCCAAGTTTCTTTCTCTTTGTTTTTGCAAGCATATTGGGAACACCGCATTGAGTAAGTCCTGTTCCATTTGATTAGTAAAAAAATGAAAAATGCATTAAGTAGTATAATGGTGCAAATCATCTTATTACTTAGAACTCCAATGTCTACAAAGAAAAAGAAGATAAATATTGTAAAAGAGGGAAGATTTCTAATGGATTGGATATAAGTTTAGAGATTCATGATTATAGAGCTAGAGAAAAAATGAAGGAAAATTATCCACTAAAACTCAGGTTCCCTAAACTTTTGCTCTTTCCACAAAAGCAAGAGTACTTAGTTATAGATCTCAGTGGAGATTTTTGTTATCTACACCGTCCATTCCTTAAAAGCTAATAACACTGTACAGTCTTCAAGCTCCCATCCCCTTGCTTCTGCCCATTTTGTTCGCCCACTCCTAGACCACTGTAGATGTTTCTCCTCCCTCTGTTCTTTTTCTCATCACTGTAATATTTAATGTGGACATTAGTGAGGCTTAAGTGTGTTCAATGCTGGCACACTGGAAGAGTCTCATTTTCATGGCAAGGGACTTGGATTGCTGCAAGACAGGATTTATTTTTAAAGTTCATTGCACATTGTTGGCTTTCCAATATCTTCTGGCAATAAGACGCCAACAAGACAGAACACATAAAAAAGAAGAAAAACACCCAAACATTTTCTTTCCTGTTTTCCATATCCTCCCCCAGCCAAGTTTGGAATGGCTTAAGGAAGGGATTTTTTTTTTTTTTTTTTTTTTTTTGCCTAGAATTGGCTGCTATGAGGCACCTTTTTGGATTCAGACATTTTCCTGTTGGCTTCTCCTTGGGGATCTACCATTGCGTTCTAGTACATTTTACTTATCCAAGAAATCACTGCTTTGGGGGAAAAGGGCCTTTAGATGAAGAATAACAGAGAATACATTTTAGGGATTGTCTCTGTTGAATGTTATTAGACACATCTCTTTGGATATATCACTCAGTTAATTTTTTACACCATTGGAGGCATCTTCAAGGCTACAAAACATTTAAAAAGTTAAATGTAGTTATGGGGTATGTCATGATGTAAAGTGAGTCACCACTATTGTTGTCAAGTGCTGTAGAATCAGTGATGACTAATAGTGACCCTGTATAAGGTTTCAGGAGTGGCTGGTGGGGTTAAACCGCCAATCTTATGGTCAGCAGTCTACTGCTTGTCCTATAGCACCACACCAGGACTCTCACTAGTGAAGGGAAAATATTTATCTCTAAAGACGGTTATGGACAACACTGGCGGTACAGTGGTTAGGCACATGGTGTCAACTGAAAGGTTAGCGATTCAAACCCACCAAGCCGTTCTGTAATAGAAAAATGTGGCAATCTGTTTCCATAAAGATTTAAATATTGGAAACGCTACAGGGCAGTTCCACTCTGTCCTATGAGCTGTCAGAACTGACTCAATTGCAATAAGTTTGGGTTTTTTGGTTTATGAGCAACAGACCAAAGGATTCTGCTAAAAATCGTGAGTCTTTCATTAAAGACAGCTATTCCCTGAAAGAGTCTAAATATAAAATTCAACAAGGTCACCACTGAGTCACTTTTCCTTTATTTTCTCTCTTTCATCATGGTGGGTGTCTGCAGTGTTAAGTAAGCAGACATTAGTGATGAGTCTTTCTCTACGAATCCACCCCAGGTTGTTATCACAAAGGAAGTTGTATTTGTAGATTTTTTTTTTTCCCAGTAAATTTTAGATGGACCATTGGTTTCACTCTATAATTTTACTTCATTTGTAGACTATAAAGTAAAAATGTATATAGTGATATTTACCTATCTTTATTTTCAATGAAAAATCATAAGACTAAATAAGGTAGTTCTATTCACTAAGACATTTTAGCTATCCAGGAACAAGTGTCAAAAGGTAGAGGTGTTTATGGAGAATTTAGGTGAGATGTTGAATTAAAGAGAAATTTTCAAAACCTACTAGTTTAATTGAGACTCTGGTACTTACAGAATATCCTCTTTACATTTTCTACAGAGTCCAGGAATTTAAAACTATAGGAAACACAGATAAAGAAAAATTAAATAATTTAAAAAAAAACTGTATCAAAAACAGAAAAACCTTGTATACAAGCATACACACAGAAAAAAACAAAACATAAACACGCATTACTTGAGCATTACTGAACAATCCTCTCTCTATTAATAATAATGAAAAAGCCCTACTCTGATTTATTTGAGGTTAGGATGTGGAGAAGTTGGGGTCAATTTTCTTGAGCCCCTTCAGAGCCAATCTGATGTAAGAAGACCATGAGCCAACATTCACAGGCTACACAAAGAAAAGATTTATTAAGTAGCCAGAAAACCAGACGGCTAGCAGGTTTGGCATTATTTTGCTCACCACAGTAGAAATTACCCCAGATTTCATTAATGCCTGCTTGGTTGCAAATGTTTCACTGGTGCTTATACTGTACTTTATGGGCAAAGATATTCATTTGGAAGAGCTGTTGACAACACATTTTAAAAAAGAATAAACTGCCAAGCACCAAATACGCTCATCACCAAGTAACAATGATGACAGCAAAAGCAAAACAAAGGGATTAAAATAATCTGATAGCTACTGTCCTTTTGGCCAGCAAGTTTCCTTCCATTGATATTTATTGTCGGGTCTGTATGCCTTTGCCATAACTCTCTTTTAATTATTTTTTTTTTTCCCAAAAAACAATACCAATTACATTTATTCTGTTTTAAATAATGCTTTTAAACCTCCATCTGTTATAGAATTACTCATTCTTGACCAGGAATTATCAGAAGAATACAGGTTTATGAATGCCTCAGTCCTAATCTTAATTGCCTTTCAAGTCATTGAGTACACGCTCAGATATTCAAATTGATTGCTGAGAATCATGATCCATATTCTTATCTGAATCAAACTCATTTTGTATTAAACTCCCATTCACTGTGTGAAACTAGTCTCTGTATTGCCAGATTTATAAAAGAAAGCACATTTCAGGGCTCGTTGAATCAAGTGAACAACTCTTGTAATTGCCTGTTAATGGTTCTTCCCCCCTTTTTCCTTTGAGAACACCCAACCATGACTTTCATTGCATGTGTTTAGGGTGGTGCTGATGCACCAACTTCTACCTCCCTTCAATAAGACAAACAGAATCTGTTGATATTTTGCCCATAGCCTTTCAGATCTCTCCTTCATTTCCTTGCATACTGTGACTAGTCTGACTTCAAACAGCCTTCAAAGGAGGATTGTTGGAGGACTGCCCTTATGTGGATGAAACATTCTTCACCTATGTACAAGGCAGGCAGGAAGTACTTGGGAGAGGTATTATCCTAGAGGCTTTCTTTACCTAGTAACTCCTGGATATGGGAGTTTACACTCCATCTGCTATCACTGAGTCAATTCAGACTCATGGTGAGCTCATGTGTATCAGAGTATATTATTCCACAGTAATTCCAATGGCTGATTTGTAAAAAGTAGACTGTTAAGCCTTTCTTCCAATGCCTCTGGGTTTAAAACCTTTGACTTTTCCACTAATGGTTGAGTATGTTAACAATTTGTACAGCCTAAATACCCCCACGTACACCAAATCTCTCATTACTTGACAGGAGTGATTCTTAGGTATTACTTTTTTTTTTTTTTTTAATTGTGAATTGAGTGAAGGTTTATAGACAAGATCATCAGTTTTACATTATACAAATCACACACTTTGCTTCATCTCAGTGATTACAATCCCTTCCAGGGGACATGCAAACAACAGTCATCCCACTACCTCCGTGCGGTTCTTATCTCCATTCTACTCAACATCAATTCCTTTTCAACTTGTTCTTTTGGTAAATCTTACCAAATATTGAAGGATTGACTTTTTCCATGGAGAGCATACCTTACTAGTGTTGTGTCCCCTCTAAATAATTCTCTACTACTTGGATGCAAATGGTCCATGAAGGAAAGTTCCATTCTGACCAGTAAGACTGTATTTATATGTACTTTTGAGCTTTGTTTCACATTTCCTCCCACTGTATCTGAGAACCGCTATTGTGATCCCTTTCAGAGCAGTTGGTAGTGGTGGCATGGTACCATCTTTTTCTTCTGGTCTCAGAGTCATGTTCTATTAGCCCATTGGACTAATTGGTTCAAAGCACCTTCAATTCTTATCACTCTTCTTTCTTCCACATATGGAGAGACCAACAGTTGCACTTGATGAGTTTTTAGGATCCCAGATGCAACTCAACAAAGTAGGATTGTCTTTGTGGTCTATGTTGTCCCCTGAGTTTATGGTCCTGAGCTCATAAGCCCAAGAACTCATTACCTTAAGATATAATAATATATAAGAAATTTTCATCATGTTGCCCCTGTATACTCCACCACTTTCATAGGTATGTTTTCTGCAAAGGTAAATACCAGGTATGAATAACCTCTTTCAAACACATATATCCTCTTTCAAGTACTCATCCTCCAATACCTATTTAGACTCTGTATCTGTCCAAGTATCTACCCACTGAACACTTGGTTCAAGGTTGTTTTTATAACACTATATACCTCTGTCCCCTTCATCCCTTGAATAACTCCCTGTGTCAACTTGTCTTCATTCTTCTTCCAACCTCCCATTTCTTCTATATTGCCCTCCTGTCATTCAAATTAACATGTGTCTACCCTCTAGCCAGCAAATTACTCTCCCTTCAACCCCACCCCTGGTAACCATCAAGGAATGTTTTTTTTAGCACAGAAACCTTTTCTTAAGTTTTTCAAATAGTGGTTTCACACAATATTTACCCTTTTGTGATTGATTACTGTCACTTATTCCTCCAGGTTCATCCGTATTATTAGGTGTTTCAAAGATTCATCACTATTCTTCAACATTGTATAGTATTCCATTGTTTATATGTACACCAAAGTTTCCTTGGCCATTCTTCCACTGAAGGATATGCAGGTTGTCTGTATCTTTTTGCAATAGTGAATAATGCTGTAATGAATGTTAGTGTGCTTATTTCTACTCACCTCCTGGCTCTTATTTCTTGTGGATGTATACTCAGTAGAAGATTGCTAAAGTCCTGGTGTGGCACTGTGGGTTAATGCGCTAGACTACAAGGTCAGTTTGAACCACAAGGTCAGTGGTACAAGCTCACCAGCTGTTCCTCATAAACCCTATATAGTGTCACTGTGAGTCAGAACTGACTCAATGGCACTTAACAGCAGTAACAACAACAACAGAGGTTGTTGTATCATACTTTTTTTCTATTTCCAACTTGCTGAGGAAATGTCATACCAGTTTCAACAGTGAACAGTTCCACAGGCCCACAGGCAATGTAGGAAGGTCCCTGTCTCTCCACACCCTCACCAGCATTTGTTGGTTTCTGTTTTTTAAATTTTGCTATTAATGCTGGGGTGAGATGATAGCTCATTGTTGTTTTGATTTGAATCTCTCTAATTGCTAATGAGTGTAAACATTTCTTTATATGTTTGTTGACAGCCTTTATGTCTTCCTGGTTGAAGTCACTGACTGTTCATGTCCTCAGCCCATTTTTTAAATTGGGTTGTTTATTTTTTTCTTGTAGATCTATTGCTGTCTATAAATTTGGAAGATTAGTCCTTTGTCCAGTATGTCACTGCAAACAATTTTTCCAGTCTATAGGCTCCTGATTTACTCTTTGAGCTAAATCTTTTGCTGCACAAAGTGTTATTTTTTTGTAGGTTCCTGTCATCTATTTTGTCTTCTACTGTTTGTGTGTTTTTAGTTACGTTTGACAATATGTTGATGCTATATTTTAGAGCCCTTATTTTTTCACTGATGATCTTTATAGTTCTAAGTTTTGCATTTAGGTTTTTAATCCAAGTTGAGTTGTTTTTATATGTAGTGTAAGATGTGGATCTTGTTTCATTCTTCTGCAAATATATTTCCAATTTTTCCAACACCATTTGTTGAATAGACTATCTCTTCCCATAATGTATGTTGGCCTTTTGTCAAAGATTGGGAAATTGTATGCAGATAGATTTACTTGTGAGTTCTCAATTCTGTTGCATTGATCTATGTTTCATTCACTGTACCATACCAAGAGGCTTTGTCCACTGTGGCTGTGTACTAGATTTTGAGATAAGGGAGTGATAGGCCTCCAACTTTGATCTTTTTAAGTCATGTTTTGCTTATCCAAGTTTTCTTTTCTTTTCACCTAAAGCTAGTAAGTTTGGCTTAATGTGGTGACTTGTATGTTGCTGTGATGCTAGAGGCTATGGCATCAGTATTTTAAATGCCAGCAGGGTACACCCATGATGGACAGGTGTCAGCCGAACTTCCAGAATAAAATGGATTAGATGGAAGGAGAGGTGGAAAACTTACAAATGTTTAGCCACAGAAAACTTTATGAATAGCAGTGAAATACTGTCAGGTAGTGCCAGATTGTTGGATATTGAAACATTATGAACAGCACCAGAATATTGCCAGTATAATGCTGAAAGATTAGCTCCTAAGGTTGGAAGGAACTCAATATAGGAGTGAGGAAGAGCTGTAACCTCAAAGTAGAGTTGACTGTGATGATGCAAATGTAGTAAAGCTTTCAGGACCTGCATTTGCTGACAGGGCACAACTCGAAATGAGAAGAAATAGTTGCAAACATCCATTAATAATTGGAACAGGGAAGGTATGAAATATGAATCTAGGAAAATTGGAAGTTGTAAAAATGAAATGAAAGACATACAAATCAATATCCTAAGCATTAGTGAGTTGAAATGTACTGGTATCAGAAATATTGAATTTGACAATCAAGGTTTACTATGACAGGAATGACTGACTGAAGGGGAATAATGTCACATTCATCATCAAAAAGAACATTTCAAGATCTATCTTGAAGTATAATGCTATCTGTGTTAGGATAATATCCACATATCTACAAGTAATCCCATTATTTTTCAAATTTACATCCTAGGTCCTAAAGTCAGTGATGATGATATTGCCCTGGTATGGCACTGTAGGAAAAGTGCATGACCACAAGGTCAGTTTGAACCATTAGTTCAGCAGTTCAAACTCACCAGCCACTCCTTGGAAACTTTATACTGGGTCACTATGAGTTGGAACTGACTTGACATCAGTTAACAACAACCACCTTCTTTGGTCTGAAATGGATTGAGCATGTAATCAACATGTATTGATAATTTCTGGTGATTGGAATAAAAGATTGGAAACAAGAAGAAGAATCAGCAGATGGAAAATATAACCTTTGTGATAGAAATGATGCTGGAGATTGCATGATAGAATTTTGCAAGACCAATGATTTCTTAATTGCAAATATCATTTTTAAATGACATAAAAGACAACTATATACATTGTTGTTGTTGTTAGGTGCCATCAAGTTGGTACTGACTCATAGCGACACTATGCACAGCAGAACGAAACACTGCCTGATCCTGAGCCAACCTCACTACTGTTGGCATGCTGAGTCCATTGATGCTGCCATTTGGCCAATCCATCTCATTGGGGGTCTTCCTCTTTTTCTCTGACCCTCCACCTTACCAAACATGATATCCTTCTCCAGCGAATAGTCCCTCCTGACAATATGTCCGAAGTATGAGAGATGAAGTTTGGCCATCTTGGCCTCCAAGGAACACTCTGGCTTCAATTGTTCCAAAACGGATCTACTGGTTCTTCTGGCAGCCCGTGGCACTTTCAATATTCTCCTCCAACACCATAACTCAAAAGCATCAATTCTTCTACGGTCTTCCTTATTCACTGTCCAGTTGTCATACCATGGCTTGGGTCAGGGCACCTTAGTCCTCAAGCTGACATCTTTGCTCTTCAACACTTTAAAAAGGTCTTGTACAGCAGATTTGCCTAATGCAATACATCGTTTGATTTCTTGACTGCTGCTTCTGTGAGTGTTGATAGTTGATCCAAGAAAAATGAAGTCCTTGACAAAAT
>NW_006408659.1:5385715-5387561 GCF_000296735.1 Chrysochloris asiatica | reverse complement strand
TGTATACGTTGACCTCACCAAATGGAATACACAGAAAACAAATTGACTATATTTGTGTAAGAAGTAGAGGGAAAGCTCTCTACCATCTACCAAAAGAAGGCTAGTGGCAGACTATGGAAGAGACCATCAATTGTTCATATGCAAGTTCAGGTTGAAGCTGAAGAAAATTAAAATAAGTCTACAAGAGCCAAAATATGGCCTTGAACATATCCCACCTGATATTAGAGATTATCTCAAGAACAGATTTGTTGCAATAAAAATTAATGACCAAAAGTCAGAAGAGTTTTGAGATAACATCAACAATATCATACAGGAAGAAAGCAAAAGGTCATTAAAAAGACAAGAAAAAAGCAAAAAGCCAAAATAAATATCAGTAAAACTCAACTCAGAAACTTGCTCTCCAGTCTAGAGATACTAAAACAAATGAAAGAAATGAGGAAGTAAAAGAGCTGAACAGAATTTTCCCCAAAGGACATTTTGAGAAGGTAAAATCAAATATTTAAATGAAATGTACAAAGATTTGGAGTTAGAAAACCAAAATGGAAGAACACATTCAGCATTTCTGAAGCTGAAAGAACTGAAGGAAAATATTCAAACCTAGTCTTGCAATGCTAAGGAATTCTAAGGGCAATAATTTTAATGATGCCAAAAGCATCAAAAGAAGATGGATGGAACACACAGAATCACTGTGCCAAAAACAAATGGTTAATGTTCAGCTATTTCAAGTGGTAGCACATGATCATGAACCAATGGTACTGAAGGAAGAAAGAAGAAGTCAAAGCTGCACTGAAGGCATTAGCAAAGAACAGGGCACCAAGTATTGATGGAATGCAAGTTAAAATCTTTCAACAAACTGATGCAGCACTGCAGACTCTCACTCGTCTCTACCAAGAAATTGGATAGCTACCTAGCCAACTAATTGGAAGAAATCCATATTTATGTCCATTCCAAAGAGAGGTGAACCACAGGAATTTGGAAGCCTTTGGACAATATCATTAATATCACATACAAATAATATTTTGTTCAAGGTAATTAAAAAATGGCTGCAAAAGTGCATTGACATGTCAGAGGTTCAAGCTAGGTCAGACAAGGGTGTGGAAACAGGGCTATTATTGCTGACATCAGATGCAGAGAATAGTAGAAAGATATTTACCTATGCTTTATTGACTCTGAAAAGACCTTAAACTATGTGGATCACAACAAAGTATGGGTAACATGGCAGATAATCCATTTCCCAGAACACTTAACTGTCCTCATGAGGAACCTGTACCTAGACCAAGAGGTTCAAACAGAACAAAGGAACACCGAAGGTTTAAAATCAGGAAAGGTGTATGCCAAGGTTGTATTATTTCACTATATTTATTTAGTGTGTATGATGAGCAAATAATCCGAGAAGCTGGGTTATATGAAAAAGGGCATGGCATCAGGATTGGAGGAAGACTCATAAACAACCTGCAATATGTATATGACACAACCTTCCTTGCTGAAAATAGAGAGGACTTAAAACACTTACTGTTGAAGATCAAAGACCACAAACTTTGGTATGGGTTGCACTCAAAATAAAGAAAATAAAAATCATCACAACTGGGCCAATAAATAAATTATGATAAATGGAGAAATGACTGAAATTGTCAAAGACTTCATTTTGTTTGGATTCACCATTAAGTCATGGAAGTAGCAGTCAAGAAATCAAACAACATATTACATTAGAGAAAATGTCAATTTGAGGATTAAAGTGCACCTGACTCAAGCCATGGTATTTTCAATAGCCTCATATTCATGAGGGAGTTGGGCAGTGAGTAAGGAAAACTATAGAATAATTGATGCATTTGAGTTATGGTGTTGG
>NW_006408659.1:5376416-5384590 GCF_000296735.1 Chrysochloris asiatica | reverse complement strand
CACCTAAGAATAACAACATAAAAAATGACATTGAAATCTGGATTGGTATTGCATTATACCTATAAATTGCTTTGTGTTGACATTTTCACAATGCTGTGTCTTCTTATCCATGGGCATGGTATATTCTTCCGTTTTTGTTTCTTTTGGTTTCTTGTAGTGCTTTATATTTTTCTTTGTATAGGTCTTCTGTTTCTCTGGTTAGATTTATTCCTAAGTATTTTATCTCTTGTATGGCTATTTTAAGTGGTATTATTTTCCTAGTTTCTTTTTCAAAACTCTCTTTATTAGGTATACAATTATTTTTGAATATTGATCTTTGTGACAGTTAAGGTTTTTTGTCAGTTTGATTGTACCAGAATTCCCAGTGGTTTGGTAGTTGAGATGAGCTTATCTCCATGTTGAGATCTAATACAGTGTAGTTACATCTATGATGAATGATGATTGTCTATGAATAGTATAGTTAATACTGTGATGATTGGTGATGAGTAGCCAATCATTTGAAAGGTTGTTTCCTGGAGAGAGTGACCTGTTTCAAATATAATACACACTCAGACAAAGCTTGCTTGCTTTCTGCTGGCCCCGTATCTTACATCTGGTTAGTCCTCCTACCTCCAGTTCTTTGGACTTGAACCAGTGACTTGTTCTATTATCTGTCTGTCTACCTGCCTGCCTGATGGACCTGTCTGCCTGCCAGACCAGACTGCCAATTTTGTTTCATCTGACCTGGATTTGGGACTCTCCCACCTCTACAATTGGGAGTCATTTCCTTGATATAAACTCTTTATATAAGACAATTGGTACCGAGAGTGGTTCTAGAGAAACAAAATCATAAGATTGCATTTTCTAGATTGGTTATCAAGTCTGACTAATTTTAAAGGCACTAATAACTCTGAATCCACTAGTAAAAAGATGTGGGTGCTGTTTGAGAGGGCAATAATACTATGTAAAATATCACTACAAAATAGATCATGTATTGGAGAGAAATGAGGCTCTGGGTGATGGTGTAGAGTCTTTTCTGCAATTTTGTTAGAGAAGTTGGTTAGCTGGGTCTGCTTGCAATAGAGCAAGCGGTAAAAGAAAGATGTGCTCAGGGCTAAGAAGTCAAAGCTCAATTTCCACATAAAAGGCCTCCAAGCTTACACCTGTGCCCTGAAAGAAGCCCTAATTTCCTATAGTAGCAGGGCTAATATTGTTGAAAACCAAACCCAGAGTCTTATTGTAAGACTGGATGGATTACAATGCCAAGTCAACTCCCAACCTGGAATGGTATCTGATAATACACTGAGGGCATTGTTTGAGAAGAAATGTGATTCTGAAACTTGGAATGAGGACATTTCAGCAGATAGCCAGAAAGCTGGGGACATAAAGCCTGAAAATTCCATGCCAACAGCACCACCCCTCCCATCTGAAAAGATTATTATCAGTAAAAACATTATCCCCTATGCCCACTCTTGATGGGATTAACTAAACTGTGCCTGCTGAGATGTTGCCTGAGGTATTACATGGAGCACCACCAAAGATAAATGTCTTGCAAGACATTGCTGAATGTTCCCAAGAATCATCTCCACCAATTATTGTTTCTAGATCTATAATTCTACCACTCTCTGTCCATTTGTCAAACTATGGTGGCTTGTGTGTTGCTGTGATTCTAAAAGCTATGCAACCAGTATTTTAAATACCAGTAGAGTCACCAACAGTGGACAGGTTTCATCTGAGCTTCCAGATGAAGACAGACTAGGAAGAAAGAGAGATGGTCTACTTCTGAATATTTAGTCACTGAAAACCTTATGAATAGTAGTGGAACACTGTCAGCACCAGATTAATGACTATTGAAACATGATAAAGAGCACCAACTGTTGTCAGATACAGTGCTGGAAGATGAGTCCCTCAGATCAGAAGGCATTCAAAATGCGACTGGGGAAGACCTGCCTCCTTAGAGCAGATGATGGCACAGATAGAGTAAAGCCCTCGGGACCTTCATGTGCTGATGTGGCATAACTCAAAATGAAAAGAAATAGCTGTAAAAATCCATTAATAATTGGAACTGGTAGGAAAATTGCAAATTGTCAAAAATGAAATGGAATACGTAAACATTGATATTCTAGGCATTAGTGAACTGAAATTGACTGGTACTGGCAATTTTGAATCTGACAATCATATGGTTAACTATGCTGGGAATTGAAGAGGAATGGCGTCTCGCATTCATCATCAAAAAGAACATATCAAGATGTGTCATGAAGCACAATGCTGTTTGTGATAGGATAATATTCACATGCCTACAAAGAAGACCACTTAGTACCATTATTATTCAAAATTACACACCAACCAATAAAGCCAGTGATGATGAAACTGAAGAATTCGATCAACTTCTTCACTCTGAAATTGATCAAACATGCAATCAAGATGTATTGATGATTGGAATGCAAAGGTTGGAAACAAAGAGGAAGGATCAGTAGCTGGAAAATATGGCCTGGTGATAGAAACAATACTAGATATCAAATGGTAGAATTGTGTAAGACCAATGAATTCTACTTTGCAAATACCATTTTTAAACAGCATAAAAGATGGCTATACACATGGATCTCACCAGGTGGAATACACAGAAATCAAATTGAGTACATCTGTTGAAAGAGATGGTGGAAAAGCTCCATATCATCAGTCCAAACAAGGACAAGGGCAGATGGCTCATATGAAAATTCAGGCTGAAGCTGAAGAAAATGAAAACAAGTCCACGAGAGCTAAAATATGACCTTGAATATATCACACCTGAATTTAGAAATCATCTGAAGAACAGATTTGATGCATTAGACACTAAAGACTGAAGACCAGGAGAGTTGTGGGATGATATCAAGAACATCATGCAGGAAGAAAATGAAAGGTCATTGAGAAGACAAAAGAGAAGGAAATGATCAAAATGGATGTCAGAAAAGACTCTGAAACTTGCTCTCCAGTGTAAAGATACTAAAGCAAATGGAAGACAGGAGGAGGTACAAGAGCTGAATAGAAATTTTGAAGGTTAGCTAGAGAAGACAAAATCAAATATTTTAACGAAATGTGCAAAGACCTGGAGTTAGAAAATGGAAGAACATGCTCAGCATTCCTTAAGCTGAGGAAACTGAAGGAAAAATTCAAACCTCGACTTGTGGTATTGAAGGATTCTGTGGGCAAAATAGTGAATGATGAAGAAAGCATCAAAAGAAGATGGAAGGAATACAGAATCACTGTACCAAAATGAAATGATCAGTGTTCAACCATTTCAAGATGTAACATATGATCAAGAGCCAATGATCCTGAAGGAAGAAGTCCAAGGTACATAGAATTAATTGACAAAGAACAAAGCACTGGGAATTGATGGAATACAAATTAAAATCTTTCAGTAGTAATGCAGCTCTTGAGGCACTCACTCATCTATGTGAAGAAATTTGTAAGACAACTACCTGGCCAACTGAACTGAAAGAGATCTGATCATTTTGTGCTCCTCATACTTCTGAATCAACAGACAAAGAAAGAAGTTACTATATGGTGTGGTATGATTGATCCTAATTACAAAGGGGAAATTCAACTGATGTTACATAATGGAGATAAAGAATAATATATGTGGAATCTAGGAGATTCCTTAGGAGGTCTTTTAGTATGAACACATCCTATAAAAGTCAGTGATAAACTACAGCAACCTAATTCCAACATGATTACGAAAAGCCCAGACCTCAGGAATGAAGGTTTTGGTCACATCACCAGGCAAAGAACCACAACATGATAAGCTGCTTTGAGGGCAAAGGGAATATGGAATGTGTAGTGGAAGATGGTAGTTCTAAATACCAGCTACAGTCATGTGACAAGTTGCAGAAACAAAGGCTGTAATTGTTATGGTTATATGTATATATTTTGTTTTGTTTTGTACATGCGCATCAAATATTTATTTTTGCTTTGCTCATTTGTAAAATATAAGATGTAATGGAAGGATGATTCAATACTAGCAAAACAATCAATGTAATCTACCTCATAAATGAAACAAAGTAAAGGAACCACATTGATCATATCAATTGTTATGTCCTCTTAGTCAATTGACCATTTAACCATGAGTTCATTTCCTTCTTTGTCTCTTATGCCAATGCCAGCATGAAGAAAATTTTAAGGTCGCCTGCCAACCAAGGAACTCACATCGTGCATGGTCAGGGATGAGACAGTAATGCTTTCAACCCTAGATGGAGTTCCTATAGGATTAGTTGTTGTCTGTTCTGGGCACCCAATCCAGAATTAGTTCATTCAGACCTCAAAGCAGCTGGGGATCATGGTATTTCCATCCCAGAGGGTAGTCCTGCTAGTCCTGAGAAGTCCTGCTAGTCCGGAACAAACTCTGCAGATCCAGAGCAAGCCACACCTGATTATAGGTCCCAGGTTTGGTTCTGCCAGTATCCCCTTCACTTTGATTCAGCTCTGATTGCCCAGGGAATGGGAGCTTTTTTGGGCATGTACAGAGGTGGGAGCCACCCACACCTCTGATCACAAGAAATAATTTTGCACCTTTCTCTTCACCAGTAGGCAGTATGCCTCTGTGCCACCTTTTAGCCTTTGGCCTTCTAAGTTGTGTTGCAAAGATCTCCAGGCTCCTTTCTTTCTCCCTACCTCCCATGTGTCTTTTCAGTTGCTTCTCCTATTAAGGCTGGCCAAGACTGGCTTTGCAGATTTGGAGTAGAGCTTGCCCAAACAGGGTCAATGCAGATAGCTCTCCCTCTAGTGGGACCCACAACTATGGTGCTCACTTCCTTGCAGATCTGACTTCTAGGAGAACAGGAGTTTCCCTGGGGGTGTATACAGGTAGCAGCTGGAATGTGGGGAACAAGAAAAATATTGCATATTTATTTGTACAAATCACAGGTATATTTCTAAAATGCCAATATGCTTTCTTATCTCTGATACTTCTCACAAAATTTTAAGTCTGGTTGGCCATCAGAGATCACCAGTCTGTTTCTTTTTTTGTCCCATCTTTTCAGGTTTCTAGCCTAGTAAGCATTTAGTCATTTTTTTTATCTCTTCATCTATGACTCAGGGTTCCAGAACTACCAATTGCATCTGCTTCATTTGGTCTTCCATATCTTTGTTATAGAGTGTCCATACAACCTTCCTGCCTACTTCTCCTTCTTGCCAACTCCCTTAGTTATTTGTTTTGCCATAGAATATTCCTGCTATACTAAATTTCAATCTCATAATTGTACCTGATTGAACAACACCTGTATTCTCTGACTTCCCTGTCACCCACCTTGTTTCTTTGCACCTTCTTATGAGCTGTTTGTATTGGAATCCTTGGCTTAGCATACACTTCTGGGAGAACTTGAACAAAGATGAAACCAAAGCCTGACACATCAGAGAATTCCATACCCTGACTTTAGTGACTTTATGGATGTGGATCTCATCTGATCCAAACCACTGAAAGATCCAGGCCTTTTCCTGGAACTGCTGAATGAGAAGTCTTTCTTTCTATTGGAATTCTTTTGCTCATGAAATGTGATTGGGTACTGTTGTTTCTCAGCTTTTCCACTACACATGAGGCTCCTTTTTGAGGACAAAGCCAATACTTAAGAAAATATGACTACATTAGAACTTGTCAAAGCAGAATATGTGTAGTAAAAGACCATTCAAATATTTCTCATTAAAGTGAGAGATAAAACAGTGGGAAGACTGTATCCTGTAAAAAGAAGAAAACTTGAAGACCCAGAAAATCAAAGCAGTGTCTTAGAGTTCTGGCTCTCACATGTTTCATTTTACTAGTAAGAAGTTGAAAGAATTGTTTTGGATGGATTGGTCCACTCTTTGCTTCTCAATCATTTGAGTAAATTAGTCCCTTCTCGCCATTTTAGAAGTTAGCTTGAATTAAGTTGCTGGTTCTTGAAAATGAATGCTCTGATTAATTCATAAATGAACTATAAGATTTCATCTCAGCTTGCTCTCACTGCAGTGCTGGTCAGCAAGATAGATTTAAAAATTTATAGTCTTTCAGTTTGTAAAACATATGGTAGTGCTATTAGTTATGAACAGTCCTGAACTCTGGTTGCTGGGTACTCAGAAGCTTGCTTCTTTCTCAGTTTGTAATCAGAAAAGTTGAGACAGACCATACTGCAAATTTGGTTGAGTTAAAGGAAAAATATCTTAAAAATGTTGTCACCTTTCTTATGTGAGAATTTTTGGAGGATATGAACAAGAGACCCTTGAGGGCAAAACATTATGCAGTGATGAAATGTGTCCATATGAGCTGAGTGATTATCTTAAATTTTGCTGTAGAAGTGACAGGTGGCATTTTTTTTTTTTAATTAAGAAATTTAAAAAATGATTCTGTGGCATTTTCCTCCCAGGGATGGGCACTTACATCTGTCAGCTTTGTACATGAGAACCAGAAATTATAACTCCCTACAGCTAATGGGAACCTGCAAGAGTCCATTTTATAGGCTTTGCTGAGAGAAGTGCAAATAGAAAACAGGCTAAGTGAAGAAAGACAAAACCAATTGTACCCTTTCAATAAATTTTGATTATCTATAATCTTCCAGGAAATAACATATGGACAGAATTAAAAATTTTGGGTTCATTGCTTTTCTACCATTAAGCATTTGGTATGTACCCAAAGGGATTTGTTGATTCTTTGTATTTTTAATTCACCTTCAATGTTTTCAATTAGAACATTCTGTCAGAGCCTTGGTGGCACAATGACAGTGTTTGGTTACTAATTGAAAGGTCAGATGTTTGAACCCACCAAAGTCTCTATGGAAGAAAAGATCTGGTGATCTGCTGCCACAAAGATTACAACCTAAGAAACCTTATATTGCTGTTGTTGTAAGTGTGCTGTGGAGTTAGTTCTGACTCATAACAACCCTGTATAGGGTTTCAGAACTTTAAAAAATCTTTATGGGAGTAAATAGCCTCATCTCTTTCCCACAGAGTGACTGGTGGGCTTGAACTGCTGACCTTGTGGTTCAAACTGACTTTTCAGTCGAGCGCATTAGCCCACAGCACCACACAGGTCCAACTCAGAGTGACCCTGTATAGGATTTCCAAGGAGTTACTGGTGGATTTGAATTGCTGATCTTGTGGTTAGCAGTCCAGTGCTTATCCTACAGCACTAAAGGATATTATGAAATAATTCTTTTTTACAGGTATATGGCAGTGCCTAGGTAGTTCAAGAATCTCAAGAAAGGGATGAAGTATACCGAGGTAACTCTTACTAATAAATATGTCTCCAGAGTAAGAGTTTGCTAGAAAATGGACTCTGAAAGTGATTCCTGGGGGATACTTTCGCCTTGTTGTTGTTGTTAAATGATGTCGAGTTGATTCCAACTCATAGTGACCCTGTGTGCAACAGAATGAAACATTGCCTGGTCCTGTGCCATCCTCAAAATTGCTGTTACGCTTGATCTGCTGCCACTCTACCAATCCATCTCCATAAGAGTATTCCTTTTCACTGGCCCTTCTCCACTTTACTTAGCATGACGCCCTTTTCTGGGGACTAGTCCCTCCTGATAACGTCCAAAGTATGAGAAGCAAAGTCTGACCATCTTGGCTTCTAAGGAGCATTCTGGTTGTACTTCCAACACATATTTGTTTGTTCTTTTGGCAGTCCATGGTACCTTTACTATTCTTCTTCAACACCATAGCTCTAAAGCATAATTCTAACACAGTCATCCTTATTCATTGTTCAACTTTCACATGCATACAGTGGCAAATGGTGGTTATATGCTATGGAGTCGATTCCAACTCAGTGACGCTATATAGGGTTTCCCAGGCTATAAATCTTTACTGGAACAGAAAGACTACATGAGGCTATTAAAAATATCTTGGCTTAGTTCAGGTGCACTTTAGTCCTCAAACTGACACCACTGCTCTTGAATACTGTAAAGAGAGGTCTTGTGCAGCAGATTTGCCTAATGCAATCCATCTTTGATTTCTTGACTGCTACTTCTATGAGTGTTGATTGTGGACCCAAGCAAAATGAAGTCTTTGACATCTTCAATCTGTTTCTGTTCTCTACTTAAAGTTCCTAAACTTTCACCTCAGGAACTTTTTTTTTTTAATTATTATTATTGAATGTTTTTATTTTGGATTGAGTGAAAGTTTACAGGGCACATCATCAGCTTCACATTCAACCATTCTTATAGCTTGTTTCTTTACATTGATTATTATCCCCT
>NW_006408659.1:5363690-5376271 GCF_000296735.1 Chrysochloris asiatica | reverse complement strand
AACAAGCATTACTGAATAATCAGATGAGGGACAGTTTGCTATGTCTACTAGGTGGCTAAAGTCTGATCCTCAGAGCCTATGGTTTGGACGGTCAACAACACTTGAGCCCACAGGGTCTTGACCTCCTGATCGGGTCTGCACGGTGTGCATCAGATTCCCCCTTATTGTTTGTTTAAGGGATGCTGCCTGTCTTAGGCGGTCAGTGCGAATTCCTCAGTCTTACCAGTCATTGAAACTCACTGCAGCATGGCAATGGCTCTGTCTTAGGTTGCCAAGGTTCCACGTGATCCTTACCCGTCTCTGGCCACACGTCCAGCATAAACAGCCGCCATCAGAGAAAGGCAGGGAGGGAGGAGATCAGCTGGGGACCCCATATGCAAGACATTGCTAGCCCACCACCTGCTCTAAGGTGACCAAGCAGGATCACTATGGTGCACCTCAGGAACTTTTAAAATAATTTTCCCAGGGAACTTGTGACCAGCTTCAGTTGCGTGTTTTTGAAAGCATTGTTTACTAAATTACTAAAAGTCTCTCCTTCATTGTGAACCTACCCTACAGTTTTTATTATTTTCCTGTTCTTTGTTTGTTTCCAAAGGTAGCATCCTTAAAATATGTAACTACCCTGCACCCCAACTAAAGTAAGCAGCAAATAATTGAGATACACATTAGGTGAATGGAAAAGTGCTCTTCCAGGCACTCGTCAGAGTCAGAAGGACTCAGTGGTACTTAATAGCAACAACCTACATACGAACACATCTAGTAGCCTTGAAATACATGCACAGGTTCAAATGGGCCAAAACAAAAACAAACAAACAAGCAAAAATGCTTTTAAAGGATAATGTAAGAGAGAGGAAATAAAACTGAAATTGCTCAGATCTGAACCCAAGTCATTATTCAACGTTAAGTTAAGTAAATCAATTCCTGGGTTTGATTGCTCATAAATATTTCTGGGAGATATGACATAGGGGTAGTAGCTCACTTAATCCTTCATTCTACAAAGAGATATGCACTTTAGTCCAAATTTGAATTTTCTTGTAAGGTAGAGGCAAAAAAGGGAACAAATTTGAATTTTCTTGTAAGGTAGAGGCAAAAAAGGGAACATGAATTTTCTTGTAAGGTAGAGGCAAAAAAGGGAGCCAATGAAATAGACAGGACAAAGTGCTTTGAGAATCATTATGTTTAAAATGTAATTCTGAGAAAAGAAAGCCAACTCTCAGGTACATTATCAGTGTCATTCAAGGCTCAACCACTTTCATTCAACTGATCCTTTGAATGGGAGAGGGTTAGGTGAGATCCTGCTTGAAGTAGCACCCATTGTTGTTGTTGTAGTTAAGTGCCCTTGAGTTGATCTTGCAGTCCAGCGTATTAGCCCACAGCACCACACTAGGATCATGCAGTACCCAAAGCAGGGGTTAAAAATGACTCTTCTGGCAAGAGGAACTGTGTTTGAACTTGGTAACCCTAGCAAAGTCCCAGCAGGATTCAGGCTTAGAAAGTCAATCTAGCTTTTACTGTTGTTAGGTGCAGTCGAGTTGGTTCTGACTCATATTGACCCTGTAAAGGGTTTATACAGAGCAGCTGGTGGGTTTGAACTGCTGACCTCTGGTTCACAGTCCAGTGCTTATCCTACAGCACCACAACAGTAGTCTTTTAGTAGCTGACTAATAATAATACTTCAAGGTTGGTTTGAACTGCAAGGTCAGTGGTTCAAACTCATCAGCTGCTCTTCTGAAACCCTATACAAGGTCACTGTGAGTCGGAACTAACTCCACAGCACTTAATAACAATAATAATACCCCCATGAGTATCCTTCAAGTTCATGATGAAGAATGGATATCAAGACAAGGAAAGTCTCCCTGAGCCACAGGGACGTAGTGTGTGCAAGGACTGATGGTGGTACAGGCATAGGAAGGCAAGCATTTCATTATGTGCGCTCATCGTCTTCTTTGACCAGGGGCAGAATACCTTTATGCTTCATTTCCTTATCTCCAAAGATAATTATGAAATTTAAGTCAAATTTATTCAAGGTGAATTTAAATTTTTCTTCTTAATATTATCTCTATCTATCTTCCTATATATCTATTAGAAAGATTTCAATTTTTTCTATCAGAATTTTTCAATTACTTTTCAGAAATAAAATTTGCTTAAACTTTGTAAATGCTCTTGGGAAAATGAAAAAATGCACAAATGCTACTCAGATAAGAATTCACAGATGCTACTCAACTAGATAAGAAGGCCCATATTTATTAATAAAGCTGAACACAGTAGTATGGAATTTTAACTATTTGCAAGTTGTCTACTTGTCCAACAATATCCACTTAGCCCAGAGAATTCCTTACCACATTGTAAGGATTGAGAGTAGGAAAGTAAACAGCCATAGAGTAGTCTTTACTTTCAAGAAACTTTCTTTCCACTGAGGAAGATAGACATGTCATTGTGGTAAGTGTATTAAGTGATGCTATTCAAGGTGTCCTGTTGGAACAGGAAGGATGAGCAAAGAGCAAGGGGCTCAGTCAGAGGGCAAGGAATAACAGTGTCAGATGACTCAACTAAAAGGGAGAGTTTTCTAAACATATAATTTCCTATAAAACAACTGAAACAAGCCCTCCAAATCCATAACTATGAATTGACTCTGATTCATACCTACTTCTGTGTGTTATAGAGTAGAACCGCTTCATAGGGTTTCCTTGTTTGTAATCATGAATTTGCTAAGTCAGAATAGACACTATAGCACACAACAGCCACAACACCAGTCTTTATTGAAGCACATCTTTAGGCATTTCATGGTGCCACTGGGTGAGTTTGAATTTTCAACCTTTAGCTTAGGGGTTGTTGTTGTTGTTGTTACGTGCTGTGGAGTCAGTTCCTACTCATCGCGACCCTGTACAGAGTTTCTGAGGCTGTAAATCTTTACAGGAGCAGAAAGCCTCATCTTTCTCCCATGGAACAGCTGGTAGTTTGCAACTGCTGACCCTGAGGTTAGGACCCCGATTTGTAACTACTATGCTACCAGAGCTCCTTAGTCAAGCACATTTTAATATCAAATGTATAACTCAACTGTTTAAATATTTATTGAGAATATATGGAAATTATTGCATTGATGGGGAGCCCAGGTGGCACCGAAGTTAAGTGCTCAGCTGGTAACCAAAAGGTTGGTGTTCAAACCCACCAGCCTCTCAGCAGGAAAAAGATGAGGTAGTTTGTTTTGATGTTATTATATGTCATTGAGTCAATTCCAACTCATAGTGATCTTATATGTGGTTTCTGAAGCTGTAAATTTTTACAGGAGCAGAGAGCCTCATCTTTCTTCTGAGGAGTGGCTGGTGGGTTTGAACTGCTGACACTAGGGTAGCAATCTAGTGCTTATCCTATAATGACACTAGGATTCCTTAGCAACACAATAATTTTTTGTTTTCTCAAAAAATGTTTAGACAGTCATTGAGTCATATATTTAATATTAAAATGTGCTTGACTACTAACCTAAAGGTTGATAACTCCAAGTCACCCAGCGATGCCATGAAATGCCTAAACATGTGCTTCTATGAAGATTGTTGTTGTGGCTGTTGTATGCTATAGGACTTTGTGGTTACGAGTTCAGTGCTTATACTACACACCACCACACTCCTCTGTTATCAATACAACCTTGTAAACACTAAGCGCCAGTTCTACTCTGTCCTACAGGGTCTTTATGCGTTTGATTCAACTGAATGGTACTGGGTTTGGTTTTTGTTGTTCTCATTATTTATTGCATTGGTGGAGGAAGACATTTTCCACTCACATGATTGTTTACAGAAAAATCTAAAAACAAATAGGAGTGATTGCTTTTCTAAAAGTCAAAGTGTGGTCATCATACTTCTTTTATATAACAAAGCATAGAAAAGTGAACCTTGTTCCTATCAAGTCGATTTTATCTCCTAGCAACCCTGTGCTGTGTTACAGAGTAAAATTCTTCCAAAGGATTCTCTTGACTGTAATTTTTATGGAAACAGCTAACCAGCGCTTTCTTCTGCCTTGTCTCTGCATAGGTTCAAAGTGTTAACCTTTACGGAAACAGTCTAGTTTAACCATTTGTGCCACCCAGGGACTTTACGTCTACAATAGCAACTCTTATGCTTTATTACATTTTTTTTTTTTTCTTTTTAACAAGTCTGTATCTCTCACCACAGGGTATTTCTTCTGTGTTTCATTCATCTTTTTAGTAGTACCACCTAGCATAGAGCCTAACGCACAGGACATGCTTAATAAGTGAATGGGTACAGCAAAAGGAATAAGTCAACAGAATAAACTAACATAATCTGGGTTTGCAAATGTTTTTGATGAATCTGGTGTGATAAAGAACAGTTCAGAGAACATGGTAAATTGAGCCAGTAAACGTGGATATGTCAGGGTATGTAAAAATCATGATGCTAGATTGAGCATCAACACTTCAATACATGTCTAAATGCTTACCATAGATTGATTATAAAATATGTTCAAAAGACTCCTTCTATACCCTGAGGATAGTATGAGGATTCCCTCTATATCAGTCTACCATCAAGGTGTAATTAAGTCATTGAGTCTGTGGCCTATATTTATGATTACAATATATGATCAAGGATTATAAACACCAGAAAAACTGTATTATCACACTGTCTAATTATCATGTTAAGAGAATGACAGCAGACGAACGTTTCATCTCTTACTAGAAAGAAGCAATCTGACAGAACTTGGGAGTTCACTTTGATGTTGGATTTGTATATGAAAGTATCAAAGATTTAACTCTTTTCAAACAGAACATCCAATGTAGGTTTCATCCAGCCAGGCAGTTCTGCGCCATATTTTTCTTTGAAGTGGCATTTTCTAGAGTTTGTTATTATTATATATTTTTTTGCAAACAAAGCAATGAAATCTAAGAAAGTAGAAAAAAAAAAAATCATAGGACCTCAAAGTCAACAGCAGGTGTTGCGTTGATCTCTGAAATGTGTAAGATCCTAACAGGATTCAAGCAGTTCATTCTACTGGTCTGTTCATTAGTGTAAAAGTATGATTCTCAGACCAAGTAGCATCAGCATGACTTGCGAAATGCAAATTCTCAGGCAGCACTTCAGACCAATGGAAAAAGGAACTCTGTAGGTGAGTCTAAAAATCCATGTTTTAATAGGCTCTTCAGATGAGACTTTTTTTTTTTTTTTTTTTTTTTTTTTTTTTTTGGGTGGGTGTGGATTAGGAGTTAGGGTTAAGACTATTGTTAGATCTAGGCAAGGCCTAGACCTTCATTTAGTGTTTAGGTTATGATTAGAACTAGAGTTAATGTTAGGGGTAGGGGTTGGGCTAGGACTAAGAGTAAGGCTTGGTCTAGTTTGAGACTTATTGGTGTTGTTAGGTGCCATAGAGTCAGTACTACTTATAGCAACCCTATGTACAACAGAACAAAATACTGCCCGGTCTTGGGCCACCCTCACAATTTTTACCAAGCTTGAGCTCATTGACTCTGCCACTTTGCCAATCCATCTTGCTGGGGGTCTTCCTCTTTTTCTCTGGCCCTCCACCTTAGCATGATATCATTCTCTAGCGACTGGTTCCTCTTGACAGTATGTCCAAAGAACGAGAGATGAAGTCTGGCCATTTGGCCTCCAAGGACACTCTGGCTGCACTTCTTCCGACACGGATCTGTTGGTTCTTTCAGCAGCCCATGGCACTTTCAGTATTCTCCTCCAACATCATAACTCAAATGCATCAATTCTTCTACAGTCATCCCTATTCGCTGTCAAGCTTTCGCATCCATATGAGGTTATTGAAAATACCATGGCTTGGGTCAGGCACACCTTAGTCCTCAAGCTGACATCTCTGCTCTTCAATACTTCAAAAAGTTCCTGTGCAGCAGATTTGCCCAATGCAATATATCATCTGATCTCTTGACTGCTGCTACTTCTATGAGTGTTGATAGTTGATCCAAGAAGAATGAAGTCCTTGACAATTTCAATCTTTTCTTCATTGATAAGAATGTTGTTTATTGGTCCAGTAGTGAGGATTTTTGTTTTCCTGACATTGAGATGTAATCCATACAGAAGGCTGCGCTTTTTGATATTCATCAGTAAATGTTTTAAGTTCTCTTCACTTTCAGCAAGCAAGGTTGTATCATCTGCATATCGCAGGTTGTTATTGAATCTTCTTCTAATGCTGATGCCACGTTTTAGGTTTATTTTTTAATTTTATTATTATCTTGAAATCAACTTGTTGATTTTATTATTATCTTGAAATCAACATGTTATTCATGTTTTTTACTTTACATTTTGTTGTTGCTGTTTCAAACTGGTATCTCTGGTTCCCTGGTTTTGTTTTGTAGTCTTGTTTTACTTTGAATAATTCTACATCTAGATTGAGTTCTGGGTGATATTGTCATGTATATTAGTCTCAGATTATTGGCTGGTTCTCTGCCCAGAGAATTCCCTTTAGTATATTTTTGTAAGGTTGGTCTAGTTTTTGCAAATTCTTTTTATCTGAAAATTTCTAATTTTACCGTCATATTTGATGGACAGATTTCCTCAGTATTTGATTCTGTTTGGCATTTTTCTTGCAAATTTTGCATATACCATTCCTTTGTCTTCTTGCCTGTATGGCTTCTACTGAGAAATCAGAGCTTAGTCTTATTAGTGTTCCTTTGTAGGTAATTTTTATTATTTTTTTTCCTGATCTGCTCTCAAGATTTTTTCCTTGATTTTTATTTTGAAAAGTTTGATTATAATATGGTTTTGGTGCTTTTCTTCTGGAGCCTACGCTGTTTGGAGTTCATTTAACTTCTTCAATGGCTGTCGTCTCATCTTTCACTAGGAAAGTTTTCTTTCAACAACTCTTGGATAGTTTTCTATATGGTTTTATTTGTTTTTTCCTGTTCTGGAATTCTAATCACAAGTAAGTTATTCCTCTTAATAGTGCCCCATATAAGTCTTAGGCTTCATTCAGATTCTTTTATTCTTTTTTCTGATTGTTCATCTCGAAGATAAATATTGAGAGTTTGTCTTTAAGCTCATTGATTTGGCCTTCCATTGGTTAAATTCTACTTCTTTGCCCTTTCAATGTATTATCTATTTCTGAAGTCTATTAATCTTCTGACTTTCTAATTTTTGTTTTTGTATGATTTCCAATTATTCATTTATTTTTTGTCAGTTTTTTTCTTGAATTATTTTCCTGAATTCTTCCTTGTTTTCATTGATCTTTCTCTCAATTTGTTGAAGTTACCTAAATAGGATTCTTTTAAATTCCTTATTAAGTAGTTCTGATTCCATTTCTGGCATTATGTTTTCTGACTCTGTATCTTGGTCACTGGTTTGATGCACTCTGCCTTGTTTCTTCATGTAAGCTGAAATTGTTTTATCTGAGATTGTGGTATCACTGTATTTATATTTAATTGATGATGTATGTTGGGTGTGTTCTTAAGCACTCATCTTCTGTATTCTGGTGGATTTGATAGAGACTGAAAGTCTTGAATAGTTCTTAGTTTGCTGTTACTTAGAATAGTTTAGGGTGGGTTTACATGTTTCTGGAAAGACCCAAGTAGATTCTGCATAGGAAGGGGTGCCACAGCAACTGCATTGATGATGGTGGAACTGGCCATGCCTTGACTACTAGGAGAGCAAGAGAACAAGGGAGGACTGTACCCCACACTCCCCACCCCACCCCATCCCCATTTCCTGCAGGCCACAGTATCAGCAGCTGCCTGCAAAAGCTCAAGACAGTAGCACTGCTCCACGCCAACTGATAGCCCACCTATTTTTCTTTTCTCTCTTGCTGTTCCTGTTCAACTTCCTCTTCCAGTCAGCACTCAGTTCACCTCTGTCCTTTATTCTGAAGCTCAGTATTCCAGGAGTACCATTTGTATCTATTTCACATGCTCTCCCATGTCTTTGGTTGCAAGGGTTTGCTCAGTGTATCTGCCTACTTCACCATCTTGTCCCAAAGCTAGACTAAAATGTTTGAGCCACAAGTCTAGAATTATACACCCTCTGGATCTTAACATCTGGTTTAATTCTCTAATTCTATTGGCTCTAGTGCTGGCATGCTATCTATTATAATTATTCCAATACATTCGTAAAGTCACTTCTCTGAATAATTTTGATTATACTGCTCTCTGATTGCTTAGTATATGTTATTTGTGCTTCCTTTAAAGTCTGTACATTTCTTGATAATGTATCTTATAGAACTATAGCAGTGTTGAGTTACTCAACAAGCAAGGTAAGCATGGGCTTACCTGTGCTTACTTACTAATCTATAGTGAACAATTTCACATTTTTCACCACATTAAAGATTCTGCTTCTAGGTGTGACTGGCATCAATTTATCTCCTAACTCTGCAACACTGTCCTGCAGAATCAAGACCTCTTTTCAAATTTTTACTCCAAGACAGGGAGAGTACCTAGTCACCAAGGTAGGCATAGGCTTATTTACTTATCTGTAGTGAACACTTTCATATGTTTTTTACTACATTATGTACAGATTAGTAAGAAAATACTTGAAATTCTGTGTTTACTTTTTTTTTATTATTAGGTAATCTACCCTGCTTATATCTTTCTTGTTGTACAAATAGGGAAGGATAAGAAGTAGACTTTCAAACATTTCTTAGTTTATTGGCAGTAGTAACATCCATAATGTTGTTGTTGTTTAATGCTATCAAGTCAGTTCTGATCCATAGCAACCCTGTAAAGGTTTCCAAGGAGCAGTTGGTGAGTTTAAACCACTGACCTTATGGTTCAAACAGTGCATTAACCCACAGCGCCACACCAGGACTCCAACATACATATTGGGATCTTTAAGTGATTATAAAGATAATACTAAAGTAAACAACTTTCTTTTATTTTCTCTTTCATCAATAGTGATGAAATCTCATGTAATTTGTGATCAAATACTACTAGAGTTTATAGTTAGAAAAATGTTAAAAATAAGAATAAATGAAACAGAAAGCTTCAGAAGAGAGGATTAAAAAGATGAAGTGACTGTTGACTGGGACAGGAAGCTGAGCTGGAGCAGTGAGCGAGGAGACAGACAGGTGAGCTGTTGCTGGCCTGCTGCAGCATGGCCATCTTGAGTTTAGTAGGAGCCTATCGATCAACACAGCAACCTTGAGGGACATGATGCATGTTAGAGGTTTTTAGTGAAGGGGTTAGGGTTTTCCCTGGTTTCTCATGCTCTTCTGGTGGTTGTGGGTTTGGCCAGTCCCCACTCTTGCCTACCCAGCAGCCAGTACAGCCTCTGATCTACATGCAGTCTTACAATTCTCATGTCTGGAGGTGGTAAATTTTGCCTCATCAGATTTTTTATTGCTGTTGTTTATTTTGGGAAGACAAAAATAGTGTCCATGTGGTACCTCCTGTACCACCTGATGAATGATAATTAGCAGCCAACATCAGACAAAGCCATCCTGAACTATGTTGCATAAAGAGCAGAGTGAACAGAGAACTGCGTGTACACTTCTGGTCTCTATCACACACAGCAGGAGACCCAGTGAGTGCTTAAGATCATACTGACATACAATTATCAATTAAATATAAATACAATGGTATCATAATGTCTTAGAGACAACAGATAATTTCAATTTATATGCGGAAACAAGAAAGATTGGCTCAAAAAGTAATAGATTAAAAAAAATTAATACCAGAAGTGGTACTGAAACTACCTTATACGGAATTCAAAAGAATGATATTTAGGAAACTTCAACAGTTTGAGAGAATGATTGAGAAAGCTGCACATGGAGATGACAGAAGATCGAATCAGTAAGCAAAAATCAGATCAAAGTATGTGAGATGAAGTTTCACCATTTTTGCTTCAAGGAGCTTTCTGGTTGTATGTCTTCCAAAATAGATGTGTTCTTCTAACATTTCATATATATTCAATAATTTTAGTCAGCACCATAATTAATAAGCATCAGGTCCCTAGTGTTTCTTATTCAATGTCCAGCTTTTCCATAGATACGTTGCTGCTGGTATTACTGTTAATTACCATCAAGTTGGACCCGGTCCATAACATCCCTATGAAAAAAGAATGAAACCATACCTAGTCCTGTGCAATCCTTACAATTGTGGTTATGTTTGAGTCCCTTGTGCCAATCCATCTCTTTGGATCTTTACTGACCCACTACTTTACCTGGAGTCCTGGTGCAGCACTGTGTAAGCACTGGAACTTGCCAAGGGCCAATCTTGTACTTCTTCTAAGTCAGATTCATGTGTTATTCTAGCAATCCATGGTACTTTCAATATTCTTCACCAATGTCACAATTCAAATGCATTAATTCTTCTCTGATCTTCTTTATTCATTGTCCAGCATTCACATGCATATGAGGCTATTGAAAATATCATGGATTGGTTCAGGCACTCCTTGGCCCTCAAAGGGGTCTTTTGAAGCAGATTTTCCCAATGAAAAATGCAATTTTGATTTTGTGACTGATATTTCCATAAGCATTGATTGTGGATTAAGGTAAAATTAAATTCTCAACAACTTCAATCTTTTCTCCATTTATCATAATGTTATTTATTGGTCCAGTTGTGAGGATCTTTGTCTTCTTTACATTGAGCTGCAATCCATACTGAATCTTCATTAGCAAGTACCTCAAGTCTTCTTCCCTTTTAAGAAGCAATGTTGTGTCATCTGCATATTGCAGGTTGTTAATGAGCCTTCCTCCAATACTGATGCCTAATTATTCTTAATGTAGTCCAGATTATTTTACTCAGCATGCAGATTGAATAAGCATGGTGAAAGGATACAACCCTAACACACACCTCTCTTAATTTTAAACTAAGAAGAACCCCCTTGTTTTACTCAAATAATTGCCTCTTGGTCTATGCACAAGTTCTGCATAAACAAAATTAAGTGTACTGGAACTCCCATTTTTGCAATATGATCCATAGTTTGTTATGATCTACACTGTTTCATTCACACCTTCATGTCTTTGCATAGTCAATAAATATCTTTCTGGTGTTTTCTGGTTTCAGTCAAGATCCATCTGACATCAGCAATGATACATCCTATTCCAAATCTTCCTCTGAATCAGGTTTGAATTTCTGGTAATTCCCTGCTGATGTAATTGCAACCAGTTTTGAATTATCCCCAGAAAAATTTTGCTTGTGTATGATACTAATGATATTATTCAATAATTTCTGCATATGTTGGATCCCATATCTTTGGAGTGGGCACAAATGTGGTCTCTTCTCATCAGTTGGCCAGATAGCTGTCTTCTAAATTACTTAGCATTGAGGAGTAAGTGCTTCCATCATTGCATCTATTTGTTGAAGCATATCAATATTTATTTTGTTAATTCCTAAAGGCTTGTTTTTCTTCAATGCTTTCTGTGCAGCTTGGAACTCTTGTCTTCAGTTCTGTCAGTTCTTGATTATATGTTGCCTCTTGAAACGATTGAACATTGACCACTTCATTTTAGTATATTGACTCTGATTATCTTTTCATCTTCCTTGATACTACCTGCATGATTTAATATCCTACCCACTTTCAATAATGCAACTCGAAGCTTCAGTTTTTCTTCCATTCTTTCAGCTTAAGAATTGCAAAGTGTATTCTACTCTTCTGGTGTTCTAAATTATGGTATTTGCATTTTTCTTTATAATAATTTGTTTTGTCTTCTCAAGCTTCTTACTGAAATCTTCTGTTCAGTTATTTTACTTCATTGGTTTTTGCATTCGCTTTAGCTACTGTATGTTCAAGAACAAGTTTCAAAGCCTCCTCCAACATTCATTTTGGTGTTTTCCTTCTTTCCCATCTTTTTAAATGACCTTTGCTTTCTCCATGTATTATTTCCTTGATGTCTTTTCAGAGGGTCACTATGTGGTATTTGACACACCAATGGCATAACTTCCAGCATCATAGCACTGTGTAAATATGACAAACTGACAGATGATTAGTGGTCCAGCCAGACTATACTTTACAAGTGATGTGGAAATAAAGACATTCCTTGTGTGAGGATATAAGATAGACACTGGACTGCTAACATTAAGGTTGATAGTTCAAACCCATCAGCTGCTCCTTGAAACCCTATACAGGGTTGCTATGAGTCAGAACAAACTGGATGGTATTTAACAACAAGAACAAAATGAAAGAAAGCGAGGAGAATTTTTTCTCACAAACTGAGTCTTAAAGAATGGAATTTCCTTAAGTTTAGCAGAGGCCAGCTAGCTCCTCTTCAAGCCTGTTTTGACTTCTTTCTAAGTCCATAGCTATACAATACTTTCTAATATCCCATAATCTTAATTGTAATTATGTGACTGAATTCAAAACAATAGAAAAAGATCTTTGCTATATTGAAGTCTCTCCTGCAAAGGTCTCCCACATGCATTCTCTATATTCCTTCGTCTTTCACCTTCACATTGAATTGAAGAGGTTGAAACACGATATTGAAGGAGCTTAAGTCCTTAAAGCAGCCTTGGAGGTGAGCTCTCCACCAGTCAGTATTACCAGTCTTCAAGGAAGGATTGGTGATGGTGGTGGTTATGTGCCATGGAATCAATTCCAACTCATAGCTACTCTGCATAGGATTTCCAAGGCAGGAGCAGAAGGGCTGGTAATTTTGAACTTCTGACTTTGAGGTTAGTAGTCCAACTC
>NW_006408659.1:5360342-5360994 GCF_000296735.1 Chrysochloris asiatica | reverse complement strand
CCACTAGCTCAGGCACCCCTATAGTCACTAGAATGGAGGTACACAGACAGCAAGGGACCAATAAACAGCTACCAAAAGAAAAGAATGTCCACACCTTTATCTCAGCGGTTCTGCCAGGCGTCTGGCTGCTCTGATCTTTCCCCTGCTTGGTCTCATCCAAGATTGCGGCTCCTGGAGCAGCTGAGCGTCCTGGACTAGAAAGCAATGGATTTCTTGCTTCTGCCACAAATTCCCCCAGCTGTAATTCTTCCTACCTTCTAAATATTCCTTTATATGTGGTTCAGAGTTCTGGGACCATCCCCTGAGCCTGCTTGGTTCTGTATTCTGTGTTGTTTTTGGCGGAGCTCTTTACTACACTTTCACTCAATCCGCCATCTTATTTGTTCTCTCCTAATGTCTTTTTCATTGCTATTGCTGTTGCTATAGAGAAATCTAATTGATTTTTGTATGTTAATCTTATAACCTGCCACTTTGCTGAATCTTTCGATGAGGTCTACTGAGTCTTTGGGGTTTTCTATGCATAGGATCATATCCTCTGCAAATAAGGAGAGTTTTACTTCTTCTTTGCCAATTTGGATGCCTTTAATTTCTTTATCATGCTGTATAGCTCTGGCTAAAACTTCCAGTACAATATTCAATAGGAGCGGTGATA
>NW_006408659.1:5357961-5359720 GCF_000296735.1 Chrysochloris asiatica | reverse complement strand
CCATGAAGCTATGTGGGCCTGGGCTTTTGTTGGTCGGGAGTTTTTTTATGACCTGGTCAATTTCTTCTTTTGTTATGGGTTTGTTCAAATTTTCTACTTCAGTCTGAGTAAGTTTAGGTAGGTCATGTTTTTCTAGAAATGTACCATCTCTTCCAAATTTTCGAATTTGTTGGAGTACAGCTCTTCGTAGTATTATTATTATTTTTTTTAATTTCGTTTGGTTCTGTTGTAACTTCCCCTGTGTGGTTTCTAATGCGGTTTATTTGTGTCCTCTCTCTCTTTTCTTTAGTCAGTTTTGCCAATGGTTTGTCAATTTTATTAATCCTTTCAAAGAACCAGCTTCTTGTCTTGTTGATTCTTTCTATAGTTTTTCAGTTTTCTTTCTCATTTATTTCTGCTCTTATCTTTATTATTTCCCTTCTTTTGGTGAATGTAGGTTCCTTCTGCTGGTCTGCTTATAATTGTTGAAGATGCTGTGTTAATGTGTTGATTTTGGCTTTTTTCTTTTTTTGGATGTGTGCACTTATTGCAATAAATTGTCCTTTCAGGACTGCTTTCACCATGTCCCAAAAATTTTGATATGTTGTATTTTCGTTCTCATTTGTTTCCAGGAAATTTTTGAATTCACGTTTAAATTCTTTTTTTACCCAGTCGCTTTTCAGCAGGGTGTTGTTCAGTTTCAATGTTTTGGACTTCTTGTTGATTTCTAGTTTTATAGCATTGTGGTCTGAGAAGGTGCTCTGTAGAATTTTGCTGATTATGAATTTACGGAGGCTTGCTTTGTGACCTAACGTGTTCAATTCTGGAAAATGTTCCATGCACACTGGAGAAGAATGTGTATTATGCCATTGTTGGATAGAATGCTCTCTATATATCTATGAGGTCAAGTTGGTTGATTGTGTTGTTAAGTTCCTCTGTAGCATTGTCGAGTTTCTTTTTGGTTGGTCTATCCCTTTTTGAGAGTGTGTTGAAATCTCCCACTATAATTGTGGATTTATCTATTTCTTCAATTCCATTAAGGTTTGCTTCATGTATCTTGGTGCTCTTTCGTTGGGGGTGTATATATGTTTATTATAGTTATGTCGTCTTGCTCTATTGACCCTTTGATCATGAGATAGTGTCCTTATCTTAAAATCTACTTTGTTGGAGATTAGAATCGTGACTCCTGCTTGTCTGTTGTTGCAGTTGCCTTGGTAAATTTTTTTTCCATCCTTTAACTTTTAGTCTGGTTTTGTCTTTCTGTGTAAGGCGTATCTCTTGCAGGCAGCATATTGATGGATCCTGTTTTCTTATCCATTCTGCCACTCTAGTCTCTTCACTGGTGCATTCAATCCATTGACATTCAATGTAATGATCGGTAAGTATGAATTGATTGCTGTTATTATGTTACTTTCTTGTGCTGACTTTATGTCCTTTGAGTTGTTTCTGGTTGGTTTCCTCCTACTTTCTCTGCTCGCTTGTTATGCTTGGGAATTCATTTTTGTGATATGTTGTGGAGTGTTAACTTTCTTTGGGGATACCTTGTAGTCTTTTAACTTTTCTCTGCATTTAGGATACTCCATTGTTACCTGTAATTTACCTGGCATCCTCACCACCTGGGCTTCCGTTGCTGCGTTTGTCCCTTCTTTGACATTGATATGTTTTTGGCCTTCAGTTGATCTCCCCGTTCTTTTCAGTTTGTTGTTCTGGACTCTGCTTTCTGTTGGCTGTGTTCCAGGTGGTGTTGCCATCCCTGGCAATCTCTGTTTGTTGTCTGTTC
>NW_006408659.1:5352845-5357861 GCF_000296735.1 Chrysochloris asiatica | reverse complement strand
TTTTCCAATTCTGCCAGTACCATCTGTTGATAAGACTATTACCTCCCCATGTGATATATTAGGTATTTTGCCAAAAGTCAGTTGGCTTATACCTTTATTTTTTATAAGTGCTGATAAGCTTTGAATAACCAGAAAAACAGATTGTTTTATATTTAGTAGAAAAAAATTAGAACATTGCCTTTTCTCTTAACATAAAACTATGATAAACCTCATTGTGGAAAAAATTAAAATTGTGTTCAGATTTAAGGAATAAATTATTTAATTTTCATATAAATTAGATTAAGTATCATGTCAGAGTAAAGAGATTTGAAGTCTTTGATATTTTGCAATAGTGGAATGGAGTGGCAAGAAGAGGGAAGAGAATTGCAGAACTTGTTTGCTTAGGTTGTACATCCCTATGACCTTGCCTCCAGTGGAAATGGCCAAGATAATTTTACAATGGAATTTTAAATAGAGGAGAGAAGGAGCAGGGAGAAAAATAACAAATCTGTCAAAAGGAATATATCTTAATAAGTTAATGCTGCACAATGAGTGAGAACTGTGAATGTGTTTTCCAATATACTTATATTGATGGGGAAATTGCTAGAATTTTATCTTCTAATTCATTATTGTTGTTGCTGAAGTACCGTCAAGTGGTTTCCGACTCATAGCAACCCCATATAGGGTTTCCAGTGAGCGGCTGGTGGGTTTGAGCCTTTTGTGGTTAGCATTCCAGTGCTTACCCTATAACACCACACAAGGACCCATTATTGTTGTTGTTCATAAATGCCATTGAGTCAATTCCAACTCTTGGTGACTTTGTACTGGGTTTCTGGGGAGTAAGGGGTCGGTTTGAACTGCCAACCTTGTGGTTTGTAGAGCAGTGCTTATCCTACAGTGCCACAACAGGAATCCATTACTCTCATTATGGTGTCTTTAAACAAAAAAAAGTCAAACAAAACACTGGTTTCTGAGGGTGTAGATCTGTTGGGTCAGTTACACTCAAGGCAGAGAGGTTAGCTCAGAAGGTTTTAGCGAGTATTTGAGACTCTAAAGGGATCATCTTGATAGACTTGTTTGAAGGACAAAAGGGCTTATTAGGGAGAATTTTTAAGAAAATTGAAACCTACATTGGTGAGAAAACAGGCCAGGAAAATTGTGCTGAGGAGGAATTTTCCCTTCACCACAAAGCACCTGTTCATATTTTTAGCACAGCCAGGACTGTCCTACAAAAATTCCACTGAGAAACCTTATTCCTTCTACCTACAGCCCTAATCTTGCCCCTTTAGTCTTCTTTTTGTTGCCCAAACTCAAAAATCTTTTAAAGGCAGCATGATTTAAGTTCCTGGAAGAGGCCAAAATAACCGTTTTGACATAGTATAAATAGAAGAGCACAGAATTTTCCAGGGAAGGGTTGTTGTTAAGTGCCATTGAGTCAGTTCAGATTCCACAACCCTGCATATGGTTTCTGAGAAGCAGCTAGTGACTTTGAACCATCGACCTTGTGATTCAAACTGACATTGCGGTCCAGTGCTTATGCTACAGTGCCATATAAGAGAAATGGAAATACTACTTTCAGAAGTATATAGATCCAGGCAGAGATATGTTGAAAAACAATAGCTTCACATTTTGATGTTTTTCTGTAATAAAGACTTTTATGATTTTGTACCAATGCTTTTTTGCTTACCTCATACAAGGGTTTGAGAGAGAAAAAAAGAGAACAATTATTAGGTTACATTTTCCTTTTCCCATTGTTTATTGGAACTCTTAGAAATAGAAGGAAGCAAGGAGTTTGAACAAAGGAATTTTTTTTTTTTTTTTTTTGACAAGCATGTAAGCAAAGTATTTATATAACCATCAAACTAAAGTCAGTGGCTTTTATTGTCTCTGCAGCTAAGTCAAGAGATCAAAAATAATACTTGGAAATATAGTCTTCAACCTTGAAGGTATTTCTTAAATCATTGCTTGAGTTGAATTTCCTTGGTATGTTGAATGGAACTCTGCCAAGATGTGCCAGAACGAATAAACAGAAATGCGCTCTCCTTTGGGAACTGGGCAGGGAATCTGAGATGATGTTTCTATGCACACTTGAGAACTACCTTTCTATATCAACAGGGAGAAATCCACAAAGCTTCTGTTTTAATATATTGTGTTCAATAGTGGAGCATTTCTTTCAAGCCTGACCATACTGCTTTCAATTAGGCGTCCTCCTTCTGTGGAAAGGCAGAGTGATGTACCGACAGACAATATGCTGAAGCCACATCAAAGATGATACTGATCGTGGCCAGGGGCATTTCAGATTATGTGAATGAATAAAAGCTGCTTTTCAAAAAGCAAGTTTATTTTTTATGTTGATGTCCTGCCATAGATTAAGAATGGAAATGTTTTGTTTCCTGTTGCTGAAATTATGGGATGCTGTTGTAATTATTGGAAAAGGAGAAGTTGGGAATATGTGTCTAAAAGAAATGTCTTGACGCCTTTGTTTTTTTCTAGCTAGATTCAAATTAGGAACATTGCTTCTGAGAAAGTCCTGGTTTTTTTTACAAAGAAATGTCTTGTTTTATGGGTTTATGGGCTATGGAACCAAGTTCCATAATAATTTAATTTGTTCTCAGAACAAGGTCCTTGTTGGAAGAAACTGTAACCAAATATGGCAGCGGAGAAAAGCCTCTGACCTCAGAACCCAACACTGGGACAAGATTATAAACAAAAAGCCAATGCATCCTCTTCAGGATGTATTAAATACTGTTCACATGTTCCATATCTTAACAACCTACCTAGACAATTCTGGTTATAGGAAGAGGGGATTTCACTAACTTTTTTATTTTGTTTTGGTGTTTTTTTGTTTTGTTTTGTTTTGTTTTGCTTTCTATGTAAGTGGACTCTGGGATGGAAATGCTGTAGCTGTATTAAGTACTTTATATGGATAATTTTACTGGAATAGTAACTGTTTTGTTGTTAAAGTGTCATCAAGTCAATTCTGACTCATAACAACCCTGTATAGGGTTTCTGAGGGCCTGCTGGTGAGTTTGAACTACAGAACTTGCTATTCTAACCAAACTCGTGATCCCGTGCTTATCCTACAGAGCCACACTTTACTGAAATAATTGTTATTGTTATCCCATTTATAGATGAGAAACCTGAGGCACAAGGTAAATATGTTGCTAGAAGTAAGAAAATCATTAAGTGGTAGAGCCAGGATTCAAACTAGGTCAACTCTCCTAATCACTTTGAAATACTCTCTTCTACCTAATCTCATCATTTTTTTCTTTTATCAAAAAGAATGACTACCTACCATATAGCAAGGAGTTCTGGTAGTGTAGTGATTACAAATTGGGCTGCTAACCTGAAGGTCAGCAGTTCGAAACTACCTGCAGTTCTGTGGTTTTAAGATGAGGCATTCTGCTCCTGTAAAGATTTACAGCCTCAGAAACCCTGTGGCAGGGTCACTATGAGTTGGAACCTACCCTGTACTAGCTCTTTGTTCTAGAATAGCAATGCCCAATATGTGTATAATGCAAGTCACATATGTAATTTCAAAACTTTCTAGTAGCCATACTAAAAAGTAAAAGTGAAACAGGAGTTCATTTTAATTATATATTTTATTTAATGGATACATCTAAGCTACTATCATTTCAACATATAATTATGATATTTTACATTATTTTTCTAAGTCCTTAAAAGCTAGTATGTGTTTTACATTTATGACACATCTTAATGTATACATTAATCACATTTCAAGTGCTCCATAGTCATGTGTGGACAGTACAGGGATAAACACTTGGGATACAGCATTTAAATAATGCAAAACAATATTTTGCCATTGTACAAGTTAAAAATCTTAAAGAGATACAGTTGAGAAGCTAAGATAGATAAGAGATAAAATACACTAAGCAAGAAGTTAAGAGAGTTAAGGTGGGCCTTGTTGTTGTTATTAAGTGCCATTGAGTTGGTTCCAGCCCATACTGACCCTATATAGTATTTCCAAGGAGCAGCTGGTGAGCTTTAACCTTCTATCTTGCAGTTCAAACCAACCTTTCAGTCCAGCACATTAACCCACAGTGCCACACCAGGACTATAAGATGAACCTTACAGGTCACTATAAAGACTTTGAGTTATCCTCGGCTATAGGGACTCCTGATGTGGTGCTCTAGGATCAGCACTGGGCTACACACCACAAGGTCATTAGTGTAAACCCATCAGCTGCTCCTCAGAAAACCTGTGCAGGGTCACTATGAGTCAGAACAGTCTCTAGTGCACTTAACAACAACAATAGAGACCCTGGAGTTCTGGTGTGTGGCTTTAAGATCAGTATTGGATTAATAATAACAAGTTTGGAGGTTCAAAGCCATTCCTTGTAAATACTATACAGGTAGCTATGAGTCAGAATGAACAATAACAACATAGACAGAATGGAGTTCTGGACTGCTCACTGCAAGGTCAGTGGTTCAAAGCCACCAGATGCTCCTTGGAAACACAATACAGAATCACTAGGAGTCAGAACAGACTCAACAGAACTTAACAAAAACAGCAACAACATAGGCAACCTTTGTTGTTGCTGTTGTTATGTGCCATGGAGTTGATTTTGACTCCTAAGGACCCTGCATAGGGTTTCTGAGGCTGTAAATCTTTATGGGAGCAGAAAGCCTCATCTTTCTCCCACGGAATAGCTACTAGTTTCAAACTGCTTACTGTGATATTAGCAAGACGATTCGTAACGACTATGCTACCAGAGCTCCTTTATTGTTGTTGATAAGTGTCGTTGAATCGGTTCCAACCCATAGCAATTCTCTAGGGAGTTTCCAAGGAATGACTGGTGAGCTTGAACCAACGACCTTGCAGTTCAAACTGACTTTGCAGTCTAGCACATTAACTGACAGCGCCACACCAGGACTCCGGAGCTCCTTTTGTTGTTGTTAAGTGCCATCGAGTCAGTTCCGACCCATAGCGACCCTGAACAGGGTTTCCGAGGCTGGAAATCTTTACCAGGGCAGAAAGCCTCATCTTTCTCCCACGGAACAGCTGGTAGTTTCGAAC
>NW_006408659.1:5342205-5344432 GCF_000296735.1 Chrysochloris asiatica | reverse complement strand
TTGGAGACTTTCTTTTGGGGTCTATCCTTCCTGGAGTACCTTGGGCTTCTTGAATGTTTATCTTCTCATTTTTCAAGATGTTAGGGAAATTTTCTTCCAGAAGCTCTTCAACTATCTCTTCTGTGGATTTCTCTGCTTCTTCTTGTTCTGGAATGCCAATAATTCTTACATTATTCCGTTTCATGATATCCAGCATGAATCTTAGACTCTCTTCAGATTGTTTTATCCTTTTAGCTACTTGTTCTTCTACCTTGGCAGTATTGAGAGATTTGGCTTCCATCTCTTCTAGTCTGCTCCTTTCCCCTTTCAGGCTACTGTCTATTTCTGATAAATCTTATTATTGATCACCTAGACATCTTTTTGGAGGTTTTGAATTGTTTCCAATGCTGTGTCTTGTTCTTTCAGTACTTTTCTTACTTCTTCCTTATTTTCTTCGACCCGTTTTCCTATTATTTGAATTGGTTTCTGTATCATTCTTCTGAATTCCCTCTCAGGCCTTTGTCTATCTCCTGCTCATTTGCATCAGCTGGTCTCTTCAGTTTTTGGACGTGTTTCGATGAAGTTGATTGTTTCTTATTGGTCATGGTTATTGTTTTATTATTGTTATTATTAATATAATCGGGAGATGGGCTTACCTTTTCATCTGTAATGCGTAGCAGATGTTGTTGGGTCTTGTCTTAGTGGTGGAGTATTATGTTGTATGCTTATAGCTTGGCTATATGGCCATGATTACTGCTGCTTCTTATGTGATGTAGGGAAGATAAGTTCCCACCTCCAGGAAGGATGTGTGATCAAAAGGACTAAAAGCAGAGGTAATATAAACTCATGGACAGAAATCACCACTTTGGAACAGAGATGTGGTTTTGGTTAACTTTTTCATGCTACACCATCAGTGTGTATGCAAATAAATGCCTCTGGCAGGAATGGGAATAACCCCACTTTCAGGTCTCACCTCTAGCCTCTGCCATATAGGTGGGCAGATATATATTCCGGAGTTGATGGGAGAAAGATCTACCACTCTTTTTGTCTCTGGTTGACAGTTTCCTCCTGCCTGTGCTCTGTGTCAGTCTTGGGATGGTTGAAACCTGTTCTGTTGGGAATTTACAGGTTTCCTTGAGTTTGTCTTGCCCAGCGAGCTCAGGCGGCTGCCCATAGTTGGAGATTTTTATTTTTTCCCTGTCCTGCCAGAGGAGTAGCTGGTAGATCCCTGCTGCTACCTGAGAGTTGGGGCAGAGCGGCTTAGATGCAGGGCTTTGGGTTTGGGACAGCCGATGATGTCACAAGTCGCCAACTCTCTCCAACTCTCTATGCCTTGAGTAAAATATCCTGCTTTAAGAACGTGCTGAGATCTTAAACTAGGACAGGGAGATTTTGGGAGGAGATAGTTATGTTGCTTCACCCCCTTTATTTTTACTTCCTGCTGGAAACGCTGCTTTCCCAACAAGCTGGCCTTAGCCCCGCCCTCTAACCACAGGCAAGAGTCCCAAAAAGTTGCCACCTCTCTCCCTCTGTGCCCTGGGTTACTGTCCTGCCTTATGAACGCACTGAGATCTTAAGCCAGGGCAGGGAGATTTTGGGGGGAGATAGTTATGTAGTTTCTTGCGGCTTAGCTCACACACCACCACCACCACCCCCCTTTTTTTTTTCTTCCTGCTGGAAATGCTGCTTTAGGAACGGGATGGCCTTAGTCCCGCCCTCTAAAATCTCTGCAGTCGCTGGAGCGGCCTGCAACCTGTTAGGGAGAATCCCAAAATGCCTGGGTTTTTTGTTTTTTGTTTTTTTTTTTTTGCTTATCACCGGGATTTCTCAAAACTAAGAGTTCAGGAGACCAAAATATTAGGAATTATGATAGATCGAAAGCCATGAATCTGGAACATGAATGTTTCCTTTGTGAGATCCCCCCTAGTTTCTCACCAGAGCTTTCCCTACCTGACTGCTCTTTCTGTAGACCGGAAACCGGAACCAAGATACACACTTTTTGAAGTTACATTGCTCCTTGTTGACCTGAAACTATAAAGATACAAATAATTTCTATTTGGCAGGAAAGGAATTATAAGGATTATTGTGTGTTGCCCCGTAAAACATAAGCCAACTCTGTATCTAACCTAGCAATCTGATTCTACAATTCTTTTACTAAATGACTTACGCATATTCAGCTTTTCAAATATTCTTTGAATCAACCTTACCATTTTATTAGTTGTTGTGGTTGTTGTTGTCAGGTGCCATC
>NW_006408659.1:5341367-5342105 GCF_000296735.1 Chrysochloris asiatica | reverse complement strand
ATCTTTCTCCCACGGAACAGCTGGTAGTTTCGAACTGCTGACCTTAAGGTTCGCAGCTCGATTCGTAACCACTACGCTACCAGAGCTCCTTAGAGGGTTTTAAATGAAGGAGTGGCATGGCATGGCTTAAATGGGGACTCTCTGGTTGGTATGTTGGGATAGGCTGTATTAGAGGACTGAGGGAGAGTAGATGTTTATAGGTAAGTTAAGAAATGGTTACAAAACTTCAAGCAAGCAATGATTATAACGTTGAATATGTTGGTAACATTAGAGGTGATTAGATTTGATTGGATAGTTAAAAATGAATACAAATGCACAATAAGCTCTTGCTTATTAATATTGGGAAAATAACTCCAAGCCTGTCAGTAAAACTTGTTAAGTGCCATAGAGTCAGAGCTGATTCATAGTGACCCTTTACACGTTTCCAAGGAGCAGCTGGTGGGTTTGAACTACCGACCTTGTGGTTCACAGTGTAGTGCTGATAATACAGCACCATACCAGGAATCAGTAAAACTTATAGGGCGAATGTATTTTCTCTTACCAATTATTTGATTCTTCTAACAGAAAATACCATTGTTTGCTCTTCCAGTATTTTGTAAATTAAAGACACTTTTTTTTAAATGTCTTATTGTGGATTGTGTGATAGTTTACAGGGGAGAACATTAGTTTTACATTCATTCTATCATACATCGTGTCATTGCCATAGTTACCATCCTGTCCATGCATCATCACCCAACT
>NW_006408659.1:5339183-5340817 GCF_000296735.1 Chrysochloris asiatica | reverse complement strand
TCCTCCAATCCTGATGCCATGTTTTTCTTCATATAACCCAGCTTCTTGGATTATTTGCTCAGCATACAGGTTGAATAAATATGGTGAAACAATACCGCTCTGTTGCACACCTTTCTTAATTTTAAACCATTCAGTGTTCCCATGTTCTGTTTGAACAACTGCCTTTTGGTCCATGTACAGATTCCTCATGAGCACAATTAAGTGTTCAGTAATACTCATACTTTGCAATGCTGTCCATAGCTTGTCATGATCCACACAAATGAAAGCCTTTGCATAGTCAATAAACCACAGGTAAACATCTTTCTGGTATTCTCTGCTTTCAGCCAATATCCATCGGACATCAGCAATAATATTCCTCATTCCATGGCCTCTTCTTAATCCAGCTTGAAACTCTGGAAGTTCTCTGTCAATGTATGTTTGCAGCCATTTTTGTATAAACTTTAGTAAAACTTTACTAGCATGGAATATCAAAGAGATTGTCTAATGATTTCCACATTGTGTTGGGTCAATTTGGAATGGGCACATTTATGAATCTCTTCCAATCAATTGGCCAGATAGTTGTCTTCCAAATGTCTTGGCATAGATGAGTGTGTGCCTCCTGTGCTGCCTCACTTTCTTGAAAGATTTCCATTTTTATTCCATCAATTCCTGGTGCCTTGTTTTTTGCCAATTTCTTCACTGTACCTTGGACTTCTTCCTTCAGTATCATTGGCTCTTGATCATCTGCTACCTCTTGAAATGGTTGAACATTAACAATTTCCTTTTGATACAGTGACTCTGTATCTCTTGATGCTTTCTGCATCATTCAACATTTTCCCAGAGAATAAAGAAAGTCGAGGTTTGAATTTTTTCTTCAGTTCCCACAGCTTGAGAAATGCTGAGCATGTTGTTCTTTTTTGGATTTCTGACTCCAAATCTTTGCACATTTTGTTGTAATATTTGGCTTTATCTTCTCGAGGTGATCTTTGAAATTTTCTGTTCAGCCCTTGGACCTCCTCGTTTCTTCCATATGCTTTAGCATCTCTATACTGGAGAGCAAGTTTCAGAGTCTCTTCTGACATCCATGTTGATCTTTTCTTTCTTTTTTGTCTTCTTAATGACTTGTTGCTTTCTTCATGTATGATGTTCTTGATGTCATCCCACAAACTCTTCTGGTCTAAATTCAGGTGTACACCTGAATAGTACACCTCTCTTTCTGCGATGTAGTCAATTTGATTTCTATGTATTCTATCTAGTGGAGTCCATGTGGATAGTGATCTCTTATGATGTCTAAAGAAGGAATTTGAAATGAAAAAATTGATTTTGTAGAATTCGATCATGCGATCTCCAGCATCATTTGTATCACCAAGGGCATATTTTCCAACTATTGATCCCTCCTCTTTGTTCCCAACCTTTGCATTCCAATGACTGGTAATGAGCAATACATCTTGATTGCATGTTTGGTCAATTTCAGATTGAAGAAGTTGCTAGAATTCTTCTATTTTATCCTCACTGGCTTTATTGGTTTGTGTATAAATTTGAATAATAGTGGTATTAACTGGTATTCTGTGTAAGCGCATGGATATTATCCAATTCCAGACAGCATTGCATTTCATGACTGATCTGGATATGTTCTTTTTGATAATGAATGCAAC
>NW_006408659.1:5337526-5339083 GCF_000296735.1 Chrysochloris asiatica | reverse complement strand
TCTGTCTGCCCTCTTCTTATCAGCTGGCCACTTCGCTCTCCACTCTAGTCTTCTGTGGTTGTGTGTGTCCTTGACTCTGAACCTATTAAGTGCCCAGGTCCTGCTTCGCTGCTGGCCGACCAGGTTTCCACCCAGGTTCACAGTAGTCTGCTGGACAATGTAGGGGTTAGCTGGCCACTACATTGATGTTCTTTGGTCACTTCCCCTTATGGATGATGTGCGTGGTCGCCAATCCAAAAGTGTGTTTCCATTGCGTCTTAGTCTTGGAAGAGAATTTACACCAAGAGAACCACCTGCCTTGATGTCTCCTGGGCAAGCAATTTGCTTGTTCTTGTGGTAACAGTTGGACTGCCCTTATTGTTTTGTATTTTTCCTGTAGGTCTTTCTTTCAAGAAGTATCTTCTGGTTTTCTAGCTGCTCCAGGCTGGTCTGCTTGTCCTTTTAAGTGGAAGATATCCTGTCTCTGAAGGTCTGGATGTAGTTCAGGCTTCCACCTAGTCTTATGTAATGCAGAGGCTCCTCAGGAAACCTCCTTCACTGAACACACTGTAGCCCCATTTTAGGTATTCCAATCAGTTATAGGTAGAAGACAGATTTACAAGCTTTCTATGGTGATATTTCCGGCTATTCCTTTCTCTCCCTCTCCAGTGTCTGTTTTATAATATAATGCACGGAAAACCAAGGTTCAAAAGACAGCCAAGCATCTTAACATTATTCCCCCCTTTCCCCCATTCCAATCATGTCTCAGTCTCTGTATCCCAGAGCCCTGTTGTTCTAAAGCTGTGCCTACATCATTTTTTACCTCTGTCCCATTTAGTCCATTCAAACCTGCCTAATTGTTCTCCCATCTGCTTTGTTCTTCCATTCCCCTCTCACTTCTTGTATATTGTCCCCCTTCCCCAACACCCAACTTATCCTGTGTCTATTCCCTGCCCTGTGCTCCACCTTCCCCTCCTGCCCCTAACCCTACGTCCTAGCAACCAGCTAAGAATCCACTTTAGTGGATTAGTATGGGTTCTTTTTCTTAGTCTTTTACATTAGTGGTTCTATGCAGTATTTTTCCTTTTGTGACTGACTAATTTCATTCAACATAATGTCCTTAAGGTTCATCCATGTTAGGAAGTGTCATGCAGCTTCGTGTCATGCAGCTTCCTAGTTATTTTTCAGTGTATGTACCACAGCTTGTTTATCCATTCTTCAGTTGATGGACACTTTGGCTGTCCCCATCTTTTTGCTATTGTAAATAGTGCAGCTATGAACATTGGTGTGCTTATATCTTCCCGTGTTGTGACTCATTTTTCTTGTGGGTAAATACCAAGTAGAGGAGTTGCTGGATCGAATGGTATTTCTATTTTCAACCTTCTGAGGAAACGCCATATTGTTTTCCAGAGAGGTTGGACCCTTTTGCAGTCCCACCAGTAATGCAGGAGAGTCCTAGTCTTGCCACATCCCTGCCAGCATTTATTGTCCTCTACATTTTTCATCTTTGCTGTTATTGTTGGTGTGAGATGCTATCTCATTGTTGTTTTGATTTGCATCTCTCTAATGGCTAGTGAT
>NW_006408659.1:5321559-5337426 GCF_000296735.1 Chrysochloris asiatica | reverse complement strand
TATTCATAAGGTTTTCAGTGACTAAATATTCGGACGTAGTTTGTCACTCCTTCTTCCTTAGTCTGTCTGGAAACTCATCTGAAACCTGTCCACCATAGGTGACCCTGCTCGTATTTAAAATACTGGTGTCATAGTTTTTAGAATCACAGCAACTCACAAGCCACCATAGTACAACAAACTGACAAACTGGTTTCCTCAAATTAGGCTAAGAAAAAACAAAAATCAAAGAACAATATCTTTGACACAACCTTCTGATTTGTATAAATCATGCTTACAACATTTGGACAATCATTCTTTGATATCAGTGGTGGCAGTAATAGATTCCAATGGACTTTTGTGTATTGTTACCAGTACCAGACATAATCATCTCCTTCTTTCATATTTTGCCTTCTCATATTCTTCAGATGGTTTCTTTCCGCTACTTTATGCTCTTGATTACTACTACTCACTCTGACTTTTACATGCTTTACATCTTTCTTCCAAAGTCTTCACTTTCTTTCCTACTTCAATTATCAGGATATACAAAGTAGGCTAAATTGCTGCTACCTCTAGCTATACTCTTGTATTTTTGCACATTATTATTATTTTTTTTTTCTGTAAGTCTCTAATGACCAGATCATTTAAATATCTGCATGCTGTGCTCCAAATCCAAGTTTATGGTACCTGCTTGACTATTGCAACCACTTCATTATGTTTCTGCCTTTGTTCTGAGGCCAACTCCCATGACTGCCAGAGAATTCTTTCTAATATATGAATCCTTCCCATCTCAAAATCCTTCACTGGTTTACCTTGTCTTCAACTGCAAAGCTAGCTCCTTTGAAGGGTAAGCAAAGTTTCTGTCTAATGCAGTTACCATTAAATTTAAGCTCTGCCATTCCCTCTATTGCATAAGATACCACAAAGCACTAAGCTATTTTAAATTGTTCAAATAAACCTTTCTTTAGTCTTTTGACTTTGATTGTGTTGCCTTCTTTGTCCTTTATGCACACTTGGTTCATTCTGGTGCTCCAACCAGCATGTTTTCCTGGAAAAATACTTGTTCTTCAAGTTTCATCTTAAAGGTAACTTGCTCTAGGAAGACATTATTAAGGCTACTCACCAGGGATAGGTATTCTGTAACATTTACTATGGAATATTCCACATTTTGTAAGTTCCTTGTAATAATTAGTATAAATAGTTATAATTAATTGTATGTAGGAGTCTTTGGGTGGTATCAACAGTTTAGGCATTCAACTACTAGTCTAAAGGTTAGAAATTTAACTCTATCCACAGGCCCCTTAGAAGACAGGTGAACATATATATTCATCTGTCTTCTACTGAACAAGGATAAGTCAAAAAGTATTGTTATATCAAAACGTGAAGTTATTGTTCTTTGGTTTCTTGATATATCCTCCTTATAGGCCTGTACATATCTGACTGTGGTGTTGCCATCTCTGCAATCCGTCCATAAATAATTCTGTACTCTTTAATTATACCACATCAAAATGCAATTTTGGCATCCCTGAGGAACACAAATCATGTTCCTTTTCAATGCTTTTTGAATTTGGAACAAAAACAAATGTGAAAAGGTAAGATCAGGGCTTTATAGTAGGTGGGATAAGGTTTCCCATCAAAATATTTATAGGGTTTACATTTGCTACCCTTGAAAAATGAGCAGGTGCTTTATCATGATGGAAAATATTTATTTGGTGCAATTTTTTTTTTTTTTACCTTTTTATCACCAATGTAGTTTTCAATATTCTTAATAAGCTCTAATTGTTGTCCTGTGTCTTCTGAGAAAAATCTATCAAGATTATCTCTTTGAACTTCCAAAGAACAGTCACCAGTACCTTCTTAGCTGACCTCGCTGCTTCAGTGTACTTGGCTTAAAAGTCCTAGAAGATTTAATTGAACCTTTTTTTTTTTTTTTTAAAGCACCATAAAGAGATTAAGACAAGTGTGTTACTGAGACAACTTGTCTACAGCCAGGCACAAATCACAGAAACCTGTATATGTTTGGGAAAAGCAAAACAGAACAAAACTATGTATATCGAACTGGAACCCTTGTAGCAATTTTTTTTTTTACTTACCTTACCCCCGCCAAACCCCCACTTCATCAAGTCTATTCCATCTCACAGAGTCCCTAGGACAGAGTAGAACTGCTCCATAGGGTTTCTGAATCTGTAAATCTTTAGTAAAGAAAAATGTCTCAGCTTTCTCCTATAGAACCACTGGTGGGTTCAACTTGCCAATCTTCGGATTAGCAGACTAATGCTTAACTCATTGTACCACCAGAGAAAGAGAAAGTCTTGCTGTGGTGCTATAGGATAAGCACTGGACTGCTAACTGAAAGATCAGCCATTCAAACCCAACAAACCCAACAGCTTCTCCATGAAAACCCTATACAGTGTGACTTTTAGTTAGAACTGACTCAATGACACTTAACAATAATGCATTATATATATATATATATATAATGTTACTGTTAAATATATTTATCACTTGTTTGTCAATTTGTCATACTAGAGAGGTTTATGTATTACTGTGATACTGGAAGCAGTATCACTGGCATTTTAAATACCAGCAGGGTCACCTATAATGGACAGTTTTTTTCTGAGTTTCTGATAAGGTAGTCTAGGAAGAAAGAGAGGCAAACCACTTCTGAATGGTTAGCCACTGGAAATCTTAGGAATAGTAGTGGAGCATTGTCACATATAGTGCCGGAAGCTTAGCTTAGCCCCTCAGATAAGAAGTCATTCAGAGTGTGACTGGGAAAGACCTGCCTAATCACAGTAGAGTTGACCTTAAGGATATGAATGGAACAAGCTTTTGAGACCTTCAATTGATGATGTGACAAAACTTAAAATGTGAAGAAACAGCTGCAAACGTACATTTAAAACTGAAGTGTGGAATATATAAAGTATGAATCTAGAAAAATTGGAAGTCATCACTTTCATTGGTAAAAAGAGCATTTCAAGACCTATCTTGAAGTACGATACTCAGTTCCTGGAGAAGAACATTATGCTTGGTGAAATGGAGGGTCAACCAAAAGGTGGAAGGCCCAACAAGATGGACTGACAAAGTGGCAGCAACAATGGGCTCAAACTTAGCAATTGTGAAGATGGTGCAGAACAGGGCAGTGTTTTGTTCTCTTATGCATAATCAATTCGATTTGATGACATCTAACCAGTGCCATATCCTCCAGCATTTTCTGTCAGATCATTAAGCTTGGTCTTTTTTTTTTTTTCTGGTTTTGAGTTTTGTTCCATATTCTTCTCTCACTCTATCCAGGGCTTCCTGTTGTGTTGCCTTTTAGAGCACTCAGCAGTGGTCACTGGATACAATCCAGTTCTTCTAGTCTCAGAGTCAAGAAGACTTGGTTTTTCTCATTTCTTTAATTTTCTTCACTTTTTTTTTTCTCTGATCAGACAGAGTTTCACCTTTGATTTCCCTAATAAGTTTTTGATTCGTGGTGTAGCTCTGTAGGATAAGCACTAGACTGTGAACTACAAGATAATTGATTCAAACCCACCAACCACTCCTCAGAAACCCTATACAGGGTCTCTATGAGTTAGAACCGATTCTACAGCACATAACAATAAGGTTTTAAGGCCACAACTACTGTGGATATAGAATATTGTCTTTGTAAGTTATGTTATGCCAGTTGATCTCAGTGATCCCTGAGACTATGGTCCTGAACTTCAAGCCCAGTAACTCATTCTGTCTAGTTGTTTGGTTAGAGCTAAGATGTTTTCATAACTTTGCTACACATATACACCACTATATTCATGGATATAGTTACACCACATTTAAGTACATGTGTAGAAGTATCCTTTGTCAACTCTCTATATATTTGTGGGTCTAATCCCATTCACCTCCTCACCCTTGTTCAATTTGAGTATCTATCTATGTATATTGTTGTTAAATGCCCTCGAGTTGGTTCCAACTCATACTGATCCTGTATAGGGTTTCTGAGGAGCAACTGGTGAGTTTGAACCACCAACCTCACTGATTAAACAGACCTTGCAGTTCAGTGTTTATCCTACAGTGCCACACCAGGGGTCCACTGCTAGATTTGTTGTTAAGTGCCATCGAGTCAGTTCCGACCCATAGCGACCCTGTACAGGGTTTCCGAGGGTGTATATCTTTGCAGGAGAAAGATGAGGCTTTCTACTCCCGTAGAGTGGCTGGTAGTTTCGAACCACTGACCTTAAGGTCCACAGCCCGATTCGTAACCACTACGCTACCAGAGCTCCTTCCACTGCTAGATAATTATATTTAATGCTATTGCATGATTGACTATGTAATAGTATTAATTTGTTTGTTTTAATTCTTGTACTACTTTCAGTATCTTTATTTACCTTGATCATTGTTTACTAACCTCTCCCTTATTTACTTCTTGATTTTTCTTTCACCTAAGTTAATATATACATACCTTCAAGTTAGTGATTTATCCTTTCTTTCCCTCCCATGTCTGGTAATCTTCAAAGAATATTTCTTTCTGTGTTTAAATCCTTCCTAACTTTTTACAGTAGTGGTCTCCTGCAATATTTGCCCTTTTGTGATTGACTAATTTCATTCAGCGTAATGTCCTTTAAGTTCATCCATGTTGTTAGATGTTCCACAGATTTATTGTTATTCTTTAGCATTGCATAGTTTCCCATTATTTGTATGCACAGTAGTTTGATTATCTAATCCTCCATTGTTGGCCATTTAGATTGTTTTCATTTTTTTGATATTATGAATAATGCTGTGATGAATGTGGGTGAGTGTATATCAATTTAAGTCACACAACCCTTATGTCTGTAGGATAAAGCTAATAGTTGGATTACTGGATCATTTGGTATTTATATTTCCAAATTTTTAAGGGAGTGCCACAACACTTTCTACAGTTATTACACTATTTTATAGTCTCACAAGCAGTGTGGGTTCCAGTCTCTCAATATGCTCTCCAACATTTGTTGTTTTGTATTTTCTTGAACTTTGTTATTAATGCTGGGGTGAGCTGATATCATATTGTTGTTTTGATTTGCATCTCTCTAGTGGCTTATGATCACAGGCATTTATTCATGTTTTTGTTGGCAGCCTGAATGGCTTTGGTAAAGTATCAAGTCTAACTTTCCCTTAAATTTTATGTAAATTTGTCATCATAGTGAAATGATTGAACCAATTCACTAAAAATAAATACTTCATTACAATTACCTCCACTTTCTGCACAAGCAGGTTTTAAATAAGTGAAAATGATTTATATGATTCTTTTTTTTTTTCCCATGAAAGTAAGGCTAAGTAAAAATTTTATGCACCTGTACATGTTGTTGTTGGTAAGTGCCACTGAGTCAGTTCCAACTCATAAAAACACTATGTAGGATGTCATAGGAGCATCTCATCTGTCAGTTTGCTGTACTATGGTGGCTTACCTGATGTTGTGATTCTGGAAGCTATGTCATCAGTATTTTAAATATCAACAGAATCACCCATGGTGGACAGCTTTCATATCCATTTACAGACTATAAAGAAATGACAGACTACTTTCCAATATTTAGTCACTGAAAACCTTATGAATAGCAGTAGGATACTGTCATATAGCACCAGAATATTGGCAGATATTTGTTGTTGTTAAGTGCCATTGAATTGCTTCTGACCCCTGTAATGCTGACAAATGAGCCCCTCAAGTTGTAAGGCACTCAAAATATGTATACCATTTGCAACATAAAGGTTAACTTTATACTTTGAGAAGAGCTGTTAACTCTACTTTGAGAAGAAGAGCTGTCTCCTCAAAGTAGAGTTAACCTTGATGATGCAAATAGAGTAGAGAGATCAGGACATTTATTTGCTAATGGGGCACAGCTCAAAATGAGGAGGAACAGCTGTAAATATCCATTAGTAATCAGAAGATAGAATGTACTACAAAGTAAGAATCTAGAAAAATTGCAGGCTGTCAAAACTGAAATGGAGAGCATCAATATCCTAGGCATTAATGAGCTGAAATGAACTGGCATTGGTCATTTTTAATCTGGCAACCACATAGTTTGTTATGCCAGGAATAACAAATTGAAGAGGAATGCCATTGCATTCATCATCAAAAATAATATTTCAAGACCTATCTTGAAGTACAATGCTGCCTTTGATAGGATAATATTCATACACTTAAAAGGAAGACTAGTTAATACAACTATTATTCAAATTTATGCATCAACCACTGAAACCAATAATGATGAAATGGAATAATTATATAACTTACTCAGTGTGAAATGCATCAAATATGCAATCAAGGTAAATTGATAATTACTAGTGATTGGAATACAAAAGTTGGAAACAAAGATGAAGGATCAGTCATTGGAAAATATGGCCTGGTGATAGAAATTATGATGGAGATCTCAAGATTGAATTTTGCAAGACAAATGACTTTATCACCAATACCTTTTATAAACAACATAAAAGGCGACAATACACTTGGACTTCATCAGATGGAATAAACAGAAATCAAATTGAATACATCTGTAGGAAGAGACCGTGGAAAAGCTCCATATCAACAGCCAAAACAAGGCCAGAGGCAGATTGTGGAACAGACCATGAATTGCTCATATGCAAATTCAGGTTGAAGCTGAAGAAAATTAAAAGAAACCCACAAAAGTCAAAATATGACCTTGAGCATATCACACCTGAATTTATATACCATCTCAAGAACAGATTTTATGCATTAGATACTAAAGACTGTAGACCAGATTTATGGATGACATTAAGAACATCATACAGGACAAAAGCAAAAGATTATTAAGAAGACAAGAAAGAAGGAAAAGACCAAAATGGATGTCAAAAGAAATTGTGAAACTTGCTCTCTAGCATAGAGATGTTAAAGCAATTGGAAGAAATGAGGAGGCAAAAGAGCTAAATAGAAAATTTCAAAGGTCAGCTGAAAAGGACAAAGTCAAATATTATAATGAAATATACGAAGATCTGGAGTTAGAAAACCAAAAGGGACGAAGACACTCAACATCTCTCAAAATGAGGGAAGTGAAGAAAAAAAATCAAGCCTTGACTTGAAATATTGAAGGATTCTATGACTGAAGGGTCATAGGTAGGTGCTTCAAACTAACCAGCTGCTCCTTGGAAATCATATACAGGTTTATTATGAATCAGAAGCGACTCGATGGCACTTAAGAAAAAACAACAAATAAGCAAAAACAACAAATAAGCAAAAGTATTGAATGATGCAGAACACATCAAAAGAATGTGGAAAGAATACACAGAATCACTGTACCAAAAAGAAATGGACAGTGTTCCATGATTTCAAGAGAAAGCATGTGATCAAGAGTCAACGGTACTGAAGGACTAAGTCCAAGTTGCACTGAAGTTGCGCTGGCAAAGAACAAAGCTCCATGAGTTGATGGAATACAAACTGAATCTTTCCACCAACTGATACCGCACTAGAGGCACTCTAAAGACAATTACCTGGCCAACTGATTTGAAGAGATCCAAATTTTTGCCCATTTTAAAGAGATGTGACTGAACTGAATGAGGAAATCATCAGACAATATCATTAATATGCATTCAAGTAAAATTTGCTAAAGATAATTTTAAAATGTCTGCAACCGTATATTAACAAGGAACTACCAGATGTTCAAAACAGATTCAGATGATTACATGGAATGAAGGATATCATTGCTAACATCAGATGGATATTGACTGAAAGCATAGAATACCAGAAAAATGTTTTTCTGTGCTTTATTGACTATGCAAAGACTTTCAATTGTGTGGATCATGACAAGCTATGGACATAATTGTGGAGCATGAGTATTCTGGAACACTTACAAATTAGGAACGGTGTGTGTTAGAGTTATTTTCTTTCACCATACTTACTCAGTCTTTATGCTGAGCAAAGAATTCGAGAAGCTAGCTTGTATGAAGAAAAACATGGCATCAGGGTTGGATGAAGACTCATTAACAACCTGCAATATGCAGATGGTACAACCTTGCTTACTAAAAGTGAAGAGGAATGAAAATACTTACTGACAGAGATCAACCGTTGGTATGGGTTGCACCTCAATCGTAAAGAAAACAAAAATTCTCACCACTGGACCAATAAACACCACCAAGATAAATGGAGAAAAATTAAAATTGTAAAAAACTTCATTTTGCTTGGATCAGCCATCAACATTCATGGAAGCAGCAATCAAGAAATCAAATAATGTATTGCATTAGGCAAATCTGCTGGACAAGATGTCTTTGAAGTGTTCAAGAGCAAAGATGTCAGTTTGAGGACTAAGCTGCATCTGGGCCAAGCCATGGTGTTTTCAATAGCCTTATATGTGTGTGGAAGTTGGACAATGAATAAAGAAAACTGTAGAAGAATTGATGTTATGGTTTTGTGGGGAGAATATTAAAAGTACCATGAACTGCCAAAAGAACAAACAAATCTGTGTTGGAAGAAGTACAGCCAGAATGCTGTACTTCATCTCTTGTACTTGGACATGCTATTAGGAGGGATCAGTCCCTGGAGAAGGAGATCATGTTTCGCAAAGTGGAGGGTTGGGAAAAAAAGAGGAAGACCCCCAATGAAATGGATTGGCACTGTGGCAGCAGCAATGACCTCAAGCGTAGCAACTATTATGATGTTGGCACAGGACAGGGCAGTGTTTATTTCTGTTGTGCACAGGGTATCTATGAGTCAGTATTGCCTTGATGGCACCTAACAACAAGCATAACAACAATTGTGAGGTTGACATTTGATCACGCAGTGTTTCGTCCTGTTGTGCATAGGGTTGCTATAAGTTGGTACAGACTCAATGACACCTAACAACAACAACAACAAGATGGTGGCTTTGAACCACCAACCTTGAGTGCTTATCCTACAGTGCTATCTATTGACCTAGAAATTTGACTTAAAGATACACTTTTCATAAGTGTAACTGGTCTTTCCTGAAAGATACACTTATGAATAGATCCTATTTGTAACTGGTCTTTCCTGAAAGCATGTCTAAAGAACAAGAGACAAAGTCTGGCTGTTTTGACTTCTAAAGTGCACTCTGGCTGTACTTCTCAATCAAATTTATTTGTTCTTCTGGCAGACAATGGTACTTTCAATATTCTTCCTCCAATGATAGATTCCATTCAGGCATATTCTGCTCTGGAATAATCTTCACTATTAGTTTGTTTTTCATGTTCTTTGGGATGTTTCTATCTTTCTGTAAGACGTTTTGTATTCAAATGCTATATATTATTTTATCCAGAATTTATGGGTGATTTGTTATAGAAAATTCCCAGATTATTGTAACCACAATGCCTGAAAAGAAAGTCATTTTTTTAAAGAAATGGATGCCCAAATAGAAAAAAAGAGAAGAAAATGCTAGAACACAAAGAATATAATTCAATATGGGTTGACTTTCATTCTTGCTTTTTCACATTGTTTATTTATCTGAGGACTATAATCCCTTCCTTGGTTTATGCAACCTCTATCATAGACAATGTTAGTAGGTATGAACAAATCCAAATTTTGTATGTAACATTGGTGGGAGATGGTGCAGAGTACCTAATAGGATTTACTAGCAGAAGGATATAATAAGCAGATTTTCAACCTCTGCTATTCACCTTGACCATTTTTCTTTACCTTAAAACTTTCCATTTCACACTTTGATAGTTTTAATACCTGTTATTATAGAGCCCTAGTGCTGTGGGACAATGTGCTGGACTGCAAGGTCAATTTGAATCTCTAGGTCGGTAATTCAAACTCACCAGCCACTCCTTGGAAATCCTCTACAGCGTCACTTTGAGTTGGAACCAATTTGACAGCACTCAACAACAACAACAACAACTGTACATTTAATTCGGACTCATAGTGGCCCTGTAAGACATAGCAGAACTGCTCTATAGGGCTTTTGAAGACTGTAACCTGTAGGAAAGCAGACTGCCACATCCTTTCTCCCACAGAGCAAATGGTGGGTTTGAACTACTGACCTTAAGGTTAGCAGCCCAGCACTTAGCCACTGTGCCATAGCACTCCTTACAGTCTTAACAGCACATGTCTATTAGGTAAATCAGACATCACGATCAACTCTCTTCTGTCTAATCTCTAATTTAAATTTCTCTATGCTATATTTTTATAATTTTCTGTTACTTTCCTTCTCTAGTATGAGAATTACATTATCTTTTAAATCCATTTTTCCATGAAATTTTGAAGCCCTCTCAGATGTGACAACAAAGAATACTTTTTTGTTGTTAAAACAGCACTCAATTTCATGGAAACATCTTTTTCATAGATTTCATGTTTTTCCTGTCCTTAGCTCTGAGAATAGGAGGGGTTGAAAATGGAGCAGAGAATAGAAGGGTATCTTGTTGTTGTTAAGTGCCGTCGAGTCAGTTTCAACCCAGAGGGACCCTGTTAGGGTTTCTGAAGAGACACTTTTTAAGTTTGAACCACCCATGTTGCAGTTCAAATGACCTTGCAGTCCAGTGCATTAACCCACAGCACCACACCAGGACTCCGGGTATCTAGTTGTTGCTGTTGTTAAGTGCCCTTGAGTCGATTCCGACCCATAGCGACCCTGAATAGGGTTTCTAAGAAGCAACTTGTGAGGGTGAACCACAGACCGTGCAGTTCAAAGGACTTTGCAGTCTGATGCATTAGTCCACATCACCACACCAGGACTATCTAGTTAGAGGGATTTCAACTTCATTTAAGAGTTCATGGTAGCCTAGTAGAACCTATGGAGCAGTTCCACTTTGTCCTACAGGATCACTATGAATCAGACTCAAGCACTACCACAACAGATTTCATTTGTTATCGCCTCTGCTTTCCTGTTTTAACCAACTATAATTCTTCCTTAGGTGGAAGATTTATGGCTCACATTGTAGCTCAGACACTAATTCACTTTCAAGATTATTTTCATCGAATGATTTACTATGCAGTTGCAGATAAGAGGGGGCAGATGAGTTTAATATTACATCTAGCTTGACATAACCCAAAAAGAAGTAAAATGAAGATGATGTATTTAGTTTTATGCGATGATTCCTGTCATCTAATCAAACTTACACATTCCATTCCAATGATACTTGGTTAGAACAATCTAGAAAGCATTTTTTTCAGAAATTTAAAATCAACATGATAAATATACCAGTAATTTGATGTCTTCATTTTCATGGGTATTATTGTTTTTTTCTAATACAACTGCAGAATTACAATAAAAGCATTGTAATTCCCTTTTTGTCAGAAACAAATGTCTCTCTTTTCAAGCATTCCCTCTATGTTGTCTCATCTTTATCTCTTAATTTATTTCTGTTTCTACCCTACATCCATTCCTCTAGCTGCAATCTAAATTGTTATGTCCACTGCCTGCTTGACACCTCTGTATTTCAAACTGGTTTCTCAAGCATCTGCTCTTGGCACCTGATGGCTATCCTTAACAAAGAACCTGAGTGATCCTGTTTATATGTAAATCACTTCATGCTACCATCCACCAGACTCTTCCAGTGGCTTCCCATCTCTCAGAAAAGTAAAGCCCAATTTCTTATATTGACTTCAAGATTCTTGGACTTTCAACATCTGCACAGTCCCTCCCAAACTCCCCTTCTCATTCCATTTCAGTCATAAACATTTCCTTGCTCTTGATCTGACGCTTCTCTCTGCTGGAAAACTCTTCAGAAATGTGATTATTTCACTCTTCATCTCATTCAAGTCTTTGGTCAAATGTTGCTTTCTCAGCATCCCACTCCTAAACATTCCATTTTCCCCATTCCTATCATTTATCTTTGCATTTATCACACTATGACATAATGCGCATGTGTTTGTCTTCATTTACTAGTATGTGAGTGCCACTAGGGCATACAATTGTGTTGGTTTTGGCCACTGGTGTATTCTTACCCAACAAATGGTGCCTGGTATACGGTGAACAGGCCATAGACAAGAAATGAATACATGTTTCTATATCTAATTGCATTTGTAGTTTATCCTTTTTTATACTTCTTAGTTTTCCTTTTAATTCCTTTTAATTCCATGTGCATCTAGAATCTCTGCATTCTCAAAAGATGAAACTTCAGGGATTAAAAATAGATGATAAAATGTCTTTGTTACATTCGATCTTTTCTCTTTATTTGCATTATTTAGAACGGACCACTGAAATAAATCCATATATCATGCTTCTTTTGCGATTCAAATCCTGTGAGGATAATACTGACATTTGGCTCTCCACAGTGGAATGAGCACTAGACTCAGTTCTTTCATCAACACATGACCATAGTAAAGTCACTTAGGGTTCTTTTTAAGGAGGAGATTATACTTTGAAGAAATACTTTTCTTTACCAAGACATTAAATAAAACATGCTATGTGAACACAGAATCCTCTGTCTTTAAATAAAACATAATTGCAGTTTATATGTGTATCATGGATTATGTAGTTTCCAAAATGCTTTCTATGTGCTTTTCTTTTTTTATTTACACAGTGATCTTGAGAAATTTCCTTAATATTGGTTTACTATAAAAAAAAAACAATCCTGAGATTCTCACTATCCAAGTGTCAAGTCAGTAGATACCACTGTATAGCAGATACACAGTAGTTAAGAGAATGTATTTCAGATTTATATATTTTTTGGATAGCAGGATTTAGATGCATCCTCCTGCTTTCTTACTTTCTAGTACTCAGATGTTTTTTTTCTCTTGTCCACCTGCCTATTGCATGCTACTTATAAATAACATGGACTCTGTCTTCCCAAAAGGTTGTGCTTATGGAATACAATCTATTTTATTTGGTCAAGAAACACAAATTTCAAATGTGGTTTCCATAAGAGGTTTGAACATTGCTTTCCTTCCACTGTGCTTTGCATAATCCCTTTCTGCATTAATTTTTAATTGATTAGATTCAATTCATTTTATAGTCATACAAAATTCATTCTCAGAATCATATACCAGTTTTCTCATCATTGTAATTTTAATGGATGACATAATAAAATAGAGCATCTAATAGAATGACAGATTGGTTATTGTCAGGTAATGGGGAGACATTGAGCACTTTGTTTGGTTTTGATTTTATGTAACACTTTTTGTACCTAGGACTTCAGTGCCTTAAAAGTAATGGTTAATGATATATTTCATAATATTTTAACTGGCTGCAATTATTAATGTTTTAAGTGTATAAATCCATGATTTTAACATGTTGTTGTTAGGTGCTGTTGAGTTGATTCTGACACATAGCAACCTTATGCATAACAGAACAACACACTGCCCAGGGCTGTGCCATCCTGACAATTGTTGTTATACTTAAGCCCATTGTTGCTGCCATTGTGCCAATTCATCTCATTAGAGATCTTCCTCTTTTTTTTTTTACTGACCTTCTACTTTACCCAGCTCTTCTCCAAGGAATAGTCTCTACTGATAACATGTTTGAAGTATGAGAAATAAAGTCTTGTCATCCTGGTTTCTAAGGAGCATTCTGGCTTCACTTCTTCTAAAACAGATTTGCTTGTTCTTCTACCAGCCCAGTACTTTCAATTTTCTTCCTCAACACCATAACTCAAATGCATCAATTCTTCTATGGTCTCCCTTATTCACTGTCTCACTTTCATATGCATATGTGGTTTTTTAAAATACCATGGCTTGGGTCAGGTGCAACTTAGTTCTCAGACTGACAGCTTTGATCTTGAACACTTTAAAGAGGCCTTGTGCAGCAGATTTGCTTAATGCAATATGTCCTTTGATTTCCTGATTGCTGCTTCCAGGAGTGTTGTTAGTGGGCAAAAGCAAAATGAAATCATTGACAACTTCATTTCATGAGATTATTTATCAGTCCAGTGGTGACAATTTATTTTTATGTTGAGATGTAGCTCATACTGAAGACTGTGGTCTTTGATCTACATCGTCTGAATATCCTCCTTCAATCCTGATGCCATGTTTTTCTTCATATAATCCAGCTTCTCAGATAATTTGCTCAGAGTAAATTGTATAACTATGGTGAAATAGCGCATTCCTGGGGCACACCCTTCCTGGTTTTAAAACATTCAGTGTCCCTTTGTTCTGTTTGAACTACTGCCTCTTGATCTATGTACAAATGAACACAATTAAGTGTTCTACATAATGTTCTCCATATCGTTTCATAATCCACACAGTCTAAAACCTTTGCACAGTAAATAAAACATAGGTAAATATCTTTCTGGTATTAATATGCTTTCAGTCAAATTCCAGTTGATGTCAGCAATGATATCCTTCATTCCACATCTTTGTCTGAATCCAGTTTGAACCTTTGGCAGTTCCCTGTCAGTATACTGGTCCTGCCATTTTAAAGTTATCTTTAGCAAACTTTAACTTACAGGTGATATTATTTATATTGTCCAATGATTTCTGCATGCCATTGTGTCACCTTCTTTGAATGGGCACAATTATAGATCTCTTTCCATATGTTGGCCATGTAGCAGTCTTTCAAATTTCTTGGTATAAATGAATGAATGCCTGTAGTGCTGCACCAGTTTGTTGAAACATTTTGTTTGTATTCCATCAATTCCTGCAACTTCATTCTTGGACAGTGCTTTTAGTCAGTTTTGGACTTCTTCCTTCAGTACCATTGGCTCATGATTATATGCTATCTCTTGAAATGGTTGAACATCAACGATTGATTTTTGGTACAGTGACTCTGTGAATTACTCTCATCATTTTTTGATGCTTTCTGCATCATTCAAAACTTTTTCCATGCAAATGAGAGGGCTTTAATATAGGGCATACACAGACTACCAAATATTTTGAAAATTAAACAAAAGTAGACAAATATTTTGAAAATTAAACAAAAGTAGACAAAATAGGTGAATGGGACCTACTAAAAATGAAAGACTTATGTTAATCAGAAGACTTCATCAATAAGAGTAAAAAGGGAGCCCACAGAATGGGGAAAATCTTTTGCAATGGCACATTAGACAAGGGACTAATTTCCAAAATATATAGGAACCTACAACACCTCTACAAGAAAAGGACAAATAACCCAATTAAAAAATGGGCACAAGACATGAATAGACACTTCACCAAGGAGGAGATCTGGGCAGCCAACAAACATATGAAGAAATGTTCATGATCACTAGCCATTTGTTGTTGTTGTTAGGTGCCATTAGAGAGATGTAAATCAAAATTACAATAGGTGCCATTAGAGAGATGTAAATCAAAATTACAATGGGATATCATCTCACACCAGCAATAATACCAAAGATCAAAAAAGTAAAGGACAGGGGCGGGGCTTGATGGCGGCTAGGGTGGAGGTGTAGTTAAGTTTGCCGTCAGAAATAACACAGAATACCAGGCAAAACAGATGCAGGGCAGAGCTCCAAAACTCAGAACCACAGAGATAGGAATATTTTAAAGGTTTGAAAGCTTATAGCTTGTGGAGTTTGGAGCTGAAGTAAAAAGTCACGTACTTTTAAATCTGCTGGGCCAGGCTCTGAGGCCTGAGCCGACATCCTGGGAGAGACCAAGTGGCAAGACGAAGCAGGGGGAGCAGAAACACCACGGAAAAACGCTGCAGGAACCTTGGGACAAAGGTAAACAATATACTTTGTCAGTTTTGCTTTGTTCTGATTTTCTTTTTTTCTTTGGTATGTGGTAAAGGCGCGCTCACTGTTTGGCCACCCCCCATCCTCACCGCTGGTGGGTTCTTTTGCCACACATGCACACAGATACTCAGCCCAAGCGGAGGCCCTGAACTTTTATATCTTGTTTATTTTTTGTTCTGATTTTTATCACAGGAAAGACAAGGAGAGTGCTGAAGGGAAGGAAAGAAAGAGTTTAAAGACAAAACAGGCCAAAGGTTGGGTTGGAGCATAATAACCAACACTGCCAATTTGGAATCTCACGAGCAGCTTTGAAGGCAGGAACTTAGGACATTAAAGTCATACTCATATTAAGCTACAGATTTAAAAAAA
>NW_006408659.1:5319247-5320269 GCF_000296735.1 Chrysochloris asiatica | reverse complement strand
GATCAAAACAAGTACAATGTAAAAGAAGGTAAACACGTAGGAACAGAGATCCAAGTAGTGAGAAAGTCAGATCGATTACAGGATAAAATAGACTGCACTAAATGGAGATAAAAGTTCATGTACTATAAGGCAACCTCAAAGAAAATTTACACTTCACAACATACCAAGAGAATGAAAATCCAGGAAGAACATTAAAACTAAGGAAAAAGAACACAAAAATCATGAACTCAACAAAGGAAGACAAACGGAACAAACAAGCAGCAACATCACACACACACACAAAAAAGATAATGGCAGCAATTAATCAATACCTATCAATAATTACACTGAATGTAAATGGATTAAATGCACTGTTAAGAGACAGAGGATGCAGAATGGATAAGAAAACAAGATCTTTCAATATGCTGTCTGCAAGAGACACATCTGACACACAGAAACAAAAACAGGTTAAAAGTCAAAGGATAGAAAAAAATATACCAAGCTAATTGCAATAAAAAGTGAACAGGAGTGGCAGTACTGATCTCTAATAAAATAAAATTTAAGGCAAAATACAGCATAATAGATAAAGATGGACAGACATTTATCTCATGATTAAAGGGACAATTGAACAAGATGAAATAACCATAGTAAATATTTATGCTCCCAATGAAAGAGCTCTAAAATATATAAAACAAACTGTAATAGATTTGAAGAAATAGATGAATCTATAATATTAGTGGGTGATTTTAATACACTGCTTTCAAAAATGGATAGAACAACTAGAAAGTAACTTGACAAAGACACAGAAGAACTAAACAACACAATCAGCCAACAACTGCACAATACACAATCTTTTCCAGTGTACATGGAACATTCTCCAGAATAGACCATGTTCTAGGCCACAAAACAAATCTCCATAAATTTGCAAATATCAAAATACTACAAAGCATCTTCTTAGACCACAGTGCTATCAAATTAGAAATCTACAATAGGAAGATGAAGGAAATCAAGTCAAATACATGGAAACTGAAAAACACCAAGCT
>NW_006408659.1:5303194-5317495 GCF_000296735.1 Chrysochloris asiatica | reverse complement strand
AGCTTATAACTGATTGGAATACCTAAACTGGGGCTAGAACTTGCCCAGTGAAGGAGGCTCCCTGTAGAGCCTTTGCATTGCACAAGACCATCGGTGGAATCTTGATCACCATACAGAATTTTCTGAGGTGGGACATGTCCACTTGAAAGGACAAGTAGACCAGTCTGTAGCAGCTAGAAGAACAGAAGATACATCTTATAAGAAAGACCGACAGGAAAAATCAAAAACAATAAAGGCAGTCTGATTGACTACTACAAAAATAAGTAAGTCGTTCACCCAGGAACCATCAAGGCAAGTGGCCAGGGCAAACCCCCTTCCAAGACTAAAACTCAAGGGGAATACACGATCAGGCATGTGGTCTTGCTGCTTATCACATTGGTCATCTCGATAAGGAAATGTGGGGGGAAAACAGCAATGAAGTTGTGAGCTAAGTCCTACCACATTCAATAGACTCCTGTTAGTCTGGATTGAGACCTGGTTGGCCAGCAGAGTATGATGAAATCTGAGAACTCCTGGGCCCAGGGAGAGGGACATGGCCACAGAGGACCAGAACAAAGTGTGAAGCATCCAGCTGAAATGAAGTAAGGGGAGATGCACAAGAAAACCCATACTTGAAGATAGTACCCAGTTGACCTGGTTTCAATGGCTGAATGATCAGAACTCGACTAGAGAAAGAAAGAAGAAAAAAAGAGTAATCTGCTAAAATTGATGAACTTGACCTATGCTTGTTCATGCAGTAGGTCAAAGGAGGGAACAAATCTTTACAGTGAAGATCATTCCCACCCTCTTGACAAGGATGGGCAACTTAGACATTGCCTACTCAAAATGGGGGTGCTACAAAGGCAAGAAGTGACTGATTTACAAGCTTTCAATAGGGAGCCTAATTCCAGAGGGTGTGGGGAAAGGTAGAATCACCACTGAGTGGTTCCCAACTTGTCTGGACAGGGCTGATGAAAGGAGATGGGGAAAAGATTCTGTGGTTCTATAGTGAATAGTTGCTATCAGGAATGACTATTAAGTGTTGGAAAGGTAAAGGTAGACAGTTTGTAACAAAAGGAGGGGAGTGGTAAATTTTGTAGTCTAGGAGTGGAGGTCCCTGGAACCATCAAGGGAGAAAAGCTAAGTGAGGGACCCTGTCTGGAGAGGCAGTGACCCTAGGGATGGAGGCAGAGAGGATGACATGGAGAGGAGTGGCTGGGGACTCAGGGAGGGAGAGGGGCTATATGCTGATGGCCGAGGGTGAGGGTGGGGGGGAGGGGAGGCTTGTAGGGTATCCCCTTTGGTTGTTTGATGACGCATGCAGGAGATTTTAATCATTGCAATGAAAGGAAATAAGATAGGATGACTGTAAAGCAATGTTCTCCCATGTAAACTATAACATAATTCACAATAAAAACATTAAAAACAAAACAAAACTTTTTCCATAGAATCTTCACTACTGCATATTGAGGCTTGCATTGTTTTTCTTCAGTTCTTTCAGACTCGACAGTACTTAACAGCAATAATAAAACATCTTTATCTTAGTTTTGTTTTGTTATCAGAGTACTATTGGCCTCATAGGATGAATTGGTAAAATTGCCTTCTTTTCAATTATTTGAGAGTTTGTGAGTTACCAGTAGTAATTCTTCCTTGAGAACCCACTAATGGTTGTTTTTTGTTATTATTATTATCTTTTTGTGATTATTATTATTTTTTTAATTATTAAAAATATAATCTCCTAACCTATTGTAGGTCTATTCACATGGTCTGCTTGTTCTTGCCACCTCCCATCTGTCAGTTTGTTGTACTGTTGTGGCTTGCAGGTTGTTGTAACACTGTTTAACTATGCTACTGGTATTTTAAGTACCAGCAGGATCACCCAAGGTAGACAAGTTTCAGCTGAACTTCCAAAATAAAATGGATTAGGAAAAAGAAGAGGTGAAACACCTCCAAATGTTTAGAACTGAAAACCTTATAAATAACAATGGAACACTGTCAGATAGCACCAGAACATTAAATACTGAAACATTACTAATAACACCAGAATATTGCCTGATATAGTGTCAGAAGATGAGCTCGACAAGTTGGAAGGCATTCAAAGTATGACTGGAGAAGAGCTGCCTCTACAAAGTAGATTTCACTGTGATGATGTGAATGAAGTAAAGCTTTTGGGACCTGCATTTGCTGATCAGCCATAACTCAAAATGAGGAGAACCAGCTGTAAACATCAATTAATAATCGGAAGATGGAAAAGTTGTGGGATGACATCAAGAATATCATACAGAAGAAAGCCAAAAAGTCATGAAGAAGACAAGAAAAGACTGAAAAGATCAAAATGAGTATTATAAGAGACTTTGAAACTTGCTCTCCAGGGTAGAGATGCTAAAGCAAATGGAAGAAATGAGAAAGTAAAAGAGCTGAACAGAAAATTTCAAATGGCAGCTCAAGAAAACAAAGTCAAGTATTATAAAGAAATGTGCAAAGCCCTGGGGTTAGAAATCAAAAGGGAAGTACATACTCAGCATTTCTCATATTGAGGAAATGGAAGAAAAAATTAAAGCCTCTACTTGCAGTATGAAATGATTATATGAACAAAATATTGAATGACGCAGAAAGCATCAAAAAAAAAAAAAAATTAAAGTAATATACAGAGACACTGTAACAAAAATAGATGGTCTATGTTCAATGGTTTCAAGAGGTAGCTTATTACCAAGAGCCAATGATACTGAAGAAAGAAGTCCAAGGTACATTGAAGGCACTGGTAAAGAACAAGTTTCCAGAAATTGATGGAATGCAAATTGATATCTTTCAACAAACTGATGCAACATTAGAGGCACTCACTCATCTATGACAAAATATTTGGAAGACAGCTACCTGGACAACTGAATGGAGGAGACCCATATTTGTGCCCATTCCAAAGAGAGGTGACCGAAAGTAATGCAGAAATCTTTGGACAATATCATTAATAGCACATGCAAGTAAAATTTTGCTAAAGATATTTCAAAAATGACTGCAACAGTACATTGACAGGGAACTGCCAAAAGTTCAAACGATTCAGACAAGGATATGGAATGAGTGCTATCCGGGCTGAAGTCAGAGAATACCAAAAAGATATTTACCTGTAGTTTATTAATGATGCAGATGCTTTTGACTTCATGGATCCTGACAAGCTATGGATAACATTGAGAAAAATAGGTATTCTAGAACACTTAATTGTACTCATGAAGAACCAGTACACAGACCAAGAAATAATCATTTAAACAGAACAAGGAAATAATAAAGAGTTTACATTTAGAAAAGGTATGCACCAGGGTTGTATTCATTCACTGTACTTATTCATTCTCTATGTAAAACAAATAATCTGAAAAGTCATATGAAGAAGAATATAGCATAATGTTTGGAGAAAGACTCATTAACAACCTGTGATGTGCAAATGATACAACCTTTCTTGCTGAAAATGAAGAGAACTTAAAATACTGATGAAGATCAAAGATCTGGTATGGGTTGTACATCATTGTAAAGAAAACACAAATCCTCACCACTGGACTGATAAACAACATCAAAATAAATGGAGAAAAGATCAAAGTTGTCAAAAACTTCATTTTGCTTGGATCCATCATCAACACTCATGGAAGCAGCAGTCAAGAAATCAATCAACGTATTGAATTAGGCAAATCTAATGCTAAGCCCTCTTTAAAGTGTTCAAGAACTAAGACGTTAGCTTGAGGACTAAGATGCTCCTGACTCAAGCCATGGTATTTTCAATAGCCTCATATGCATGTGAAAGTAGGACAATGAATAAAGAAGACATTAAAAGGATTGATGCATTTGAGTTATGATGTTGGAGAAAAATCTGAAAAGTACCATGGACTGTCAGAAGAACAAACAAATCTGTGTTGGAAAGTACAGCCAGAATGCTCCTCAGAAGCCAGGATGGAGAGACATCATCTCTTAGACTTTGGACATATTATCAAGAGGGACCAGTTCCTGGAGAAGGACATCATACTTGGTAAAGTGGAAAGTTATCAAAAAAGAGGAAACCCACCAATGAGATAGATTGGTAGAGTGGCAGCAGCAATGGGCTCAAACTTAACAATGAGTGTGAGGATGGTGCAGGATAGAGCAATGTTTTGTTCTTGAATGTGTAGGGTTGCTATGAGTCAGAACCAACTCAATGACACCTAGCAACAACCTTTCTTCTTGAGTGAATTTCTGTAACTTGTAGCTTTCTAGGAATTTTTCCATTTCATCTAATTGTCTAGTCATTGTCCATACTATGCATATACATATTTTTTCAGTATGGTGGTAATAATGTGTATTGTTTCATATTTGATTTTATTAATTTGAGTTTTCTCTTTTTTCTGTTAATCTTGCTAAAGTGTTATCAAAATTTTTTTTTTACATCTCTATGCATAGCCAGCGCTTGCTTTAATAGAGAAAAAGTTATGATCTGACATTTCCTCATTATGACTGTGGGCAAGAACTTAACATCTCAAACTTACTCCTTCCCATCTGTGAAACCATCAGTATAACCACTTAACCTGTTGTTGTGATGATTAAAATCCCTGATAAAATGCTTAATGTGATAATTATCAGTTAGTTTAAGAGAATATTTTGGTGTTTAGTTTTGTTTCTTTTTTATGAACATTTCTATAATTTGTTCTTTGCTGTTTGCCACAAATTAAAAGAGATCAATCCTTGATGAAAGACTCAAAAATTGAAAAAAAACAAACAAAAAAACAAAATACATATCTGTTTAAAATGACAATGTCATTGTATATAAGGGTCTAACTTGGTGATGATACATCAACAGAAGAAATAATAAATTTAAAATATGTAACAATTGCCTCAGGATTCAATACTGTAAAAGGAAAAAAGGAAGTTAATGTAGATGGAGACTCAAATAAAAGACCTTTGGGTGTTTCTTTCACATGATCTCTCTTCTTCTGGATTATTGGTATGTTCTCTTTTTGCTTCCTAGTGGCGTATTCCCTCTGGTGTAAAATATTTGGATATCTACTTTGGTTGTTCTAGATGAGTAGTTCGCAGAGTGGTGCATGGACCAATTGCATCAGAATCACTTGGGAAGTTATTAGAAATGTAAATGACCAGATCTCACCCAAACCTACCAAAGGAGAAACTCCAGACAACTCTGATGTGGTCTACAGTTTGAGGACCCTTGTTTTAGATAATCACCACTCAGCCCACTCCACACAGTTCTTTTGGGCATGGGGTATTTATAAGGAGACCCTGGGTGTGGTGACCTTTGAATCAAGTGCTAACTCTGTGCTGTTAGAAGCAATGAGGTGATTCCAGATTGCCAGAAGCCCACCAGAGATAAACTAGATCATTTTTCTTCCAGTATTTTCTTTTAATAACACATTATCATTTAACATTTAGGAGGAAGCATCAATCCTCCTCCTCTTTCTAGACTTCAGATTCATTAACTTTCTTTTGGTTCCTTGAAGCAACCTTATTTGCTATGTCCTTCACATTTGCACATACTGTTCCATTGACTTGAAATTGCTCTCTGTCTCTTCACTTAGTTAACACTGACTTTCCATAAGTTTCAATTCCTTCAGGGTAGAATTTCCTGAGTCCATAATTTAGATTAGGTCCTTCTTTCCTTCCTTCTTTCTTCACTTCCTTCTCTCTTTCCTTCCTTCTTTGTTCCTTTCATGTCTCCTAGAACTGTTATTTCAGTTTACAACCATGCTTTCATTTATGTGTTATTAAAATTGGTATGTCTCTGCTGGGAGACTAGAAGCTTTGTGAAAACTAAGAGTGAAAAGGTATCCTTCAATTGGGGCAATTAAAATATATTAGTAGGCAAATGAGTAAAAGAATCTTCATAGGTTGGTAAACTATAAACATTTTTGTGTTATCTAGTAGTTAATTCATGCCATGTGAAAAAATATTATTTAGCTTCTAATTATTTATTGTGCTTTTATTATTATAATTATTGTTATTGGACACCTATTTTATGTCATTCTTTCAGTGCTGGGGTGGAGCAGTAAATAAAATAGACAAAATATCAGTTTTTATCAAACCTCCAATTGATTCTTTTTATGACTGATTTTTTTTTTTTTCTGTTTTAAATTCATTATTGATAAGATAGTTTTCATTAATGGAATGCATGGTGAGTCTGAATAGAGAGTGCCTCTTTGGACTCTGAGTAGGAATAATGGGCTGCATACGTTCCTCTGGACTCTGAGGTGTAGGATTGGTAGGCTATCTATATCCTGTTGGCCCCTGGGACACATATCTCCCTGTGGACTCTGTTACAGGTAAGTGGGACACATATGCCCCTGCAGGATGCACCAGTTCATACAATAGTCTGTAAAAATTGTAATTTGTTGTCACACACCCATTTCTTCCATTTCAAACCATCATTTAGGTCCCTCCTGATAACTGAGTTTGTGAACGCAGCACCCAATAAGCTCAAAGAAGAATAATGAGCATGGAAGGGTGAATCAAAGGTCTTCCTCTTTTATTCTGACCCTCCACCTTACCAAACATGATATCCTTCTACAGTGACTGGTCCCTCATAGAATGTGGTAGTGGTGGTTGTGTGCTGTGGAATAGGTTCTGACTCATAGCAACGCTGCATAGGGTTTCCAAGGCAGTAAATCTTTACAGGAGCAGAAAGTCTCATCTTTCTCCTGTGGAATGGCTGGGAGTTTTGAACTACTGACCTTGAGGTTAGCAGCCCAACTTGTAACAGCTACACTACCAGAACTCCTTGTTGTTGTTGTTGTTGCTAAGTACCTATAAGTCGGCTCTGACCCATAGCAACCCTGTATAGGGTTTCTGAGGAGCAGCTGGTGAACTTGAACTGCCCACCTTGCAGTTGAAACCACTTTGCAGTCTAGCACATTAACCCACAGCACCACACCAGGACTCCACCAGAGCTCCTTGTTGTTAAGTGCCGTCCACCAGAGCTCCTTGTTGTTAAGTGCCGTCATGTCGGTTCCGAACCATAGTGACCCTGAACAGGGTTTTCGAGGCTGTTAATCTTTAAGGGAGCAGAACGCCTCATTTTTCTCCTGCGGAACAGCTGGTAGTTTCAAACTGCTGACCTTGAGGTTCGCAGCCCGATTCGTAACCACTATGCTACCAGAGCTCCTTAGCAATATGTAAATTATAGTTGTCTATAAATTCGGAGTTCCTTGTTGCAAAAAATCATTCTAAACAAACAAGGGAATTGGTCTCCAATAAACATTTTCAAAATGTAAAAATGCCCTCAAATGGCAGTAACCTCAGTGGAAAATATATTGTTGTTGTTAGGTGCCATCAAGTCGGTACTGACTCATAGCGACCTTATGCACAGCAGAATGAAAATATATAAATAAGTAAATATGAAAATAAGTAAAAAATAAAATTTTAATTTATAATAATCATTTCTGTTTCTTGGTAAAAGATGCTAATGGTGGACAGGCTTTAAATTTTCAATTGCTTTGAATTTAAAATTAGTGGGAACAAGTCTTTAATTCAATTGGCAGTTTATAGTTAAAGAAAATTAGCTGGTCTTTAGAAGTTGAGCTGGAGATATGAAAGAGAAGAGGAAAGCTAGTACTCTTAAAGCTAAATGCGCATGTGCATAATTTACAAACAAATGCATTCCCTTCAATTAACAGAATTGAAGGTTTCAAGTCTCTAGAACTTGGTTATCCTGGGTAGGTGGGGGTGGCAACATTAGTTGAAGGATCTCTGGTGGCTCAATAAATTAAGCATTGGGCTACTAATTGAAAGGTTAGAGGCTAGTACCCATCAGTCTGCTCCCATAAAGATTTGATGATTTTGTTGTTGTTAAATGCCCTTGAGTCAGTTCCAGTTTCTAGAGACAGTGTATAGGGTTTCCAATGAGCAGCTGGTGGGCTTGAACTACCAGTCTTTCGGTTAGCAATCCACTGCTTAGCCTACAGCATCACACCAAGGCAGCCTTGGAAACCCTAGGGAGCAGTTCTACTCTGTCTTGATAGGATTGTTGTAAATCAGAATCAATTTAGGGCCTTAGATGGATTGGTGGGGATTAGCTGTTTCAATTCTCTTCCCGATTGCTTAGGTGTTAGTGTCCTTCACTAGAATCAAAGATAAAGAAACTGCTTGCAGAGCTACTAGAATTACTGTTTTTAAGAGCTGTGACTTGTTGAAGTGTTTGATTATATTTCTGTTTTATCAGCCCTGCTTTTACCTTTATCATTGTAGTAGATGCTCAGGTCCTAGCATGAGACAAGCACAGATACAAATTAAACACTCTTCATTCACCTAAGTTCCTTGTACATGCTTTGTTGTTAGTTAGGTGTTGTTGATTCGGTTCAACTCATAGAGATCCTATGCACAACAGAATGAAACACAGCCTGGTCTTGTACCCTCCTCATGATTGTTGTTACATTTGAGCCAACTGCTGCTGCCACTGTGTCAATCTATCCCCTTAGGTGTTTTCCTCTTTTTCTCTGACACTCCCCTTATCCAAGCACAATGTCCTTCTCCAGGGACTGTTCCTGCCTGATAACATATCTGCAGTATGAGAGAATCCTGACTTCCAAGGAGCACTCTGCCTGCACTTCTTCCAAGACAAATTTGTTTGTTCTTCTGGCAGTCCATGGTACTTTTGATAATCTTTTCCAACACTGTAATTCAAATGTATTGATTCTTCTCCTGCCTTCCTCATTCATTGTCCAAATTTTACATGCATATGAGGTGATTGAACATAACATCATGACTTGGGTCAAACACACCTTAGTCCTCAAAGTGACATCTTTGCTCTTTAATACTCTAAAGAAGTCCTGTGCAGCAGATTTGCATAATGCAATGTCATTTGATTTTTTTATTACCGCTTTCATGAATTTTGATAATGGGCCCAAGCAAAATAAAGTCTTTGACAACATCCTTGTACATTTGTTGTTGCTATTGTTAGTGTTGTCAAGTTAGTTTCAACTCATAGTGTCCCTGTATAGGGTTTCTGAGGAGTGGACTTTGTGGTCAAATGCGTATCCTGCAGTGCCACACCAGGGCTCCTTGTTCTTGCCTTCTTCTGTTTGTTGTTGTTTAGTGCCAATGAAACAGTTCTGACTCAGAGCAGCCCTGTATAACATTTGCAAGGGGTGGTTGGTGGATTTGAACCATGGACCTTTTGGTTAGCAGTGCAGTACTTATCCTACAGCACCTTACCAGTTTAGAAGTGATGTATTGGTCTGACTACATTCAAATATAATGTGTGGCAACCAAAAGAAATTAACTGAATCAATTAAAGACTTATCCTTCATGAAAAATTTAAAATATTCAGAAAACAAATCTATAAGCTGAAAAATAAATTTATCTTTTCCAAGTGAGCAGTGTTTTTTGTTTTTGTTTTTTAAACGTCTCAGATATGGTAGTTGGCACTGTTGGTTGTCAGTCATTGTTAATGAACTCAGATTCACCATCAAAGAAGCGAAAAGAGGAAGGCAGGAAAAGAAGAGAGTAAATAAAAGAGACAAAGCCAAGTAGCAGGGAAAGAGGGAAGAATAAAGGAAGAAAGTAAAGGAGGTAGGAAGGAAAGAAGAAATGAGGGAGAAGGAGGCAGGAAGAATGGGAAACAGAAAGAAAAAGTGGGGAGAGAGAGAAAGAAGAAAGGAAAACCCCTGACTACACCCTGTATCAGATCAAGCCCTCTAGGGAGATTTGGAAGCTTTAATGTGTGCCCTTATTTCACTGTAACTTTTTTTCTTCCTTTACAAATAAAAACCTGGTGTCTCTTTGAAGTTTTAAAAGCATCAAAGACTTGTTCCCATTAATTTTAAATTACTCTCCTAAAACTGTCTACCTTTAGCAGTTCATGAAAAGGATGCTCTGCTTTGCTGTCCCCCTAGGTTCTCAAAGCAGAACCCCTTAAAAGGTCTGTCTGCAAGTCTGCATCAAATAACACTGAGCAGAAAAGAAATGTGCTTTAACTTGTAAAATGGCCCCATTTATTGATACACTTGAGGTGGCCAGAACTGAAGAAATGTCTCTCTCACTAACACTCTGGGGTTCTGGATTTAGAAGCGATCTGGAAATTGAGGAATGAAATTATATCTGAGGCCAACAAAGTGGCTTTGTTGTTGCAAAATATTCTTGGATCTAAGCACTGTTCTTGCAGTATTTAAAAAAGCAAATGGTTTAATGCAGGATGCTAATTGTTAGACTTGCACATCTGAAGAATCTGAAAGCAATCTTAGGTAGTTCTCTGCTTCTAAGTCTACAGAGCATTTCTTCAATAAATTTGTTTCATGTTCATGTTTAGTGTTCTTCCAAGTACAAATGTTCCCCAAACAATTTATATCCCTAGTTAGTCACCCTTCACATCAAGAACATTTGCCTATATCTTAATTTTATTCTGTCATCACTGTGTCTTATTTTCTTTGTATAAGTAAAAGAAACAAACCATTGGCAGCTGGAACATACCTCATTATATCGCTGAAGGCTAGTTTTAAATAGGGTGTCTGGGTCCTATGAGTCAGAATCTACTTGATGGCAGTGAGTATTATTTGGTTTGGATTTGGGTGGTCCAGTTAATGCATTCAGCTGCCAACCTGAAAGGTTGGAGGTTTTGTGTTAAAGATTAAAGATGTCAATTAAGGACTAAGGTGCACCTGACCCAAGCCACGGTATTTTCAATAACCTCACAGGCATGTGAAAGTTGGACAATGGATAAGGAAGACTGTAGAAGAATTAATGCATTTGAGTTATGGTGTTAGAGAAGAATATTAAAAGTACCATAGGCTGCCAAAAGAATGAACAAATCTGTGTTGGAAGAAGTACAGCCAGAGTGCTGCTGGGAAGCCAGGATGGCTAAATTTCATCTCTCATACTTCAGAAATATTGTTAGGAGGGACAAGTCACTGGAGAAGGATATCATGTTTGGCAAAGTGGAGGGTCAGAGAAAAAGAGGAAGACCCTCAACAAGATTGGTTGGCACAGTGGTGGCAGTGATGGGCTCAGGTGTAGCAAGGATTGTGAGGTTGGCCCAGGCCTGGGCAGGATTTTGTTATGTTATGCATAGGGTGGCTCTGACTCAGTAAAGACTCAATGGTACCTAACAACAACAGTGACACCTAGGAAAAAAGACCTGGCAATCTATTTCTGAATTATCAGCCTATGGAAACCTGTTGAAAACCGTATGGAGCACAGTTCTACACTGATGCACATGGAGACGCCATAGTAAATGGTAAGTGGTTGGTTAGTTTTAAATATTAAGTAACCTCCTAACTTTCTCTTCTAAACAATATGCATTCTAATAACTTTTCATTTATGATGTTTTTATCCATATAAATTTAGAAATCATCAGTAAAATCAACCCAATGATAGAATTCTATCAAAATTACTTGATTAAAAAAAATCAACTCATTTTTTGTAAGACAACTAATTGTACTGTTTGAGTCTAACTTCTAATTGAATAAATTACTAATATTAAAAAAGTTTAATGTGTTGCCCAATTAGTTGAATACATTAAATTGCTTTAATTCATTTACATCTGCAGTTTTTCAAAATGCATTGCCATTATTTCTTCATTCTTTAGCAAAATATGAATGGAAATTGAGTAATGCCATGTATCAGGACATTGTATTCCCTAAAGCCTTTTTGGTCAAACTTGGCAAAATTATGAGAATAGTAACTCTAACAGAATAATATTTAAGGAGCTTCAAAAAGGAATTAAATGATAATAAAATTTTTCCATCAACTAATTGAAGTCTCCTTGTATTCCTCAATGAAATATCAATAACAAAGGACTTAGGTGATAAGCTAAGTCTGCTTCATTTTATGTCATTAGAGCAGGCTGCCCAGACAAGCTCAGAACAAGTACTTAATCTTTTTAAACAGCAGTTGTAAAGGAAAATTATAGCCCATGCAGGGTAGCATGTGGCTTCCTTGCCAAGAACTGCCAAGAGAATAGTTATCCAAATAACTGAATTAGACACACAATTTATCACTAACAGGGCCCCTCCTTAATATTTTAATATTTACAGCTTAATGTAACATAAAGTGACACCAAAAATGCCTAATCTTCTTTATGACAAATCTGAAAATAAAACTCTTCTGACATTATCTAACCATGCTGATACTTCATAATGCTACCCACGAAACTATATTACAAGTACTTGGAGAGGAAGTGTAGCATCTCAGAACTGGCAAATAGTTTAGAGGTCATTTTGTTCAAATGCCTCATTTTATAGACTGTAAAGCTGAGGACCAAAGGGCTTGGTTACTTTCCTCAGAACACCAAATAGATGAGCATGAATAGATCAATACTAGTGTCTGGTCAAGGTTGCAAAGTGGATATTAGCCACTGAGTTGGCAGAAACATGTATTGGTGGTAGATAGAAGCAATGGAATGCAAAGGAAATCTGACCCCAGGAACAACAAAAGGTCAAAAAGCCACAGTGAAATGGGCTGAAGGAATACTGTTGATAAGCCTATGCAGAGGTTCCCTTCTAATACTCTGCAGCAAATAGATTCATGTGGGAGGTTCATATATTAGTCCAATGGGGATATTTCTGCTGGCAGTCCATTAACTGTGAGAGAACTGGAAGATATTTCAGGCCTCTTGATGTGGGTTGTAATGTGGCCCTTGTTTGTCCCACCAGCTTATTGGTATCTTACTTCTATTGCAAAGCTTCCATTGTTACCCTCCACCCTGACTGACTACCTCAGGTAAAGGCACAGAGATGACTAGTTAGGAATTAAAGAACTTCAGAACCAATTAGATTCAGGGGAAATCCCTCTGAAGGTGAGTGCACATTTGACAGAGGAGGTTTAACAAATTGATACCCTGCTGATTCTAACGCATGGCAACCCATGTATGTCAAAGTAGAACTATGCTCCATAGGGTTGCATTTTTTTGTTTGCTTGTTGTTGTTACTGTTGAAAAAAAAAAAAAAAAGGTGTTGTAAGCACAAATAAATAAAAAGAAAAAAATTCCCTCCAAAAAGAAAGTTTCACAGGGTTTTTCCATGGCTGGTTTATCACTAAGTATTTCTTTTGAGGTGCCTCTGGGGAAGCCCAACCTCAAACCCTCCAGGTTAACAGTGGAGTGTGTTAGTCATTCCACACTACCTAGGAGGTTTTGCATACTGGGAAGCAGCATGGAAGGAAGCAGCATGGGATTTGCAGACAAGTATCAGATTCCAAACCACAGTTCTACTTCTAGCTGTGCAACCCTAAGGAGTTATGGTGTGATGCTGTAGGATAAGTCCTAGACTGCTAATATCCAGGTCAGCAGTTCAAACCTACCAGCCACTCCTCAGAAACCCTATACTGGGTGGCAATGAATGGGAACTGACTTGACAGTACTTACCAATAGCAACAGCGACTTCCTAATGAAACTACATACAGGAAATGCTTAGATAAATTAGGCATACAGTAAGTGTTATCTATGTGATTCCTATGGAATCAATCTCACCATGGAAAAAGAAAGCACTTCAAAAGATTGAAAAAAGAAAAAGTTGATCCTGATTTTCAACTAATAAACTTATCTTTTTGTCCATTGTATTATATAACTATTTAAATGCAAAGCTTGAAAAGATAACTCAGAGGAAAACTATAGAAACAAACAACAAGAAGCTGGTTCTTTGAAAGAATTAACAAAATCGACAGACCATTGGCAAACCTAACAAAAGAAAAGAGACAGAGAAGACACAATAACACGCATTAGAAACCACATTGGTGATGTCACAACGGAACCAAAGGAAATCAAAAGGATAATAACTTAATACTATGAAGATTTGTACTCCAACAAATTTGAAAACTTAGGAGAGATGGATACATTTTGGATAAACACGACCTACCTAAACTGACACACAGTGAAGTAGAAAACCTGAACAGACCCATAACAAAAGAAGAAAAAAGACTCCCAACCAAAAAAGTCCAGGCCCAGATGGCTTCACAGGTGAATTCTACCAAACATTCAGGGAAGAGCTTTCACCAATCCTCCTCAAATTATTCCAGAGTATAGAGGAGGATGGAAAACTTCCTAATACATTTTATGAAGCAAGTATAACCCTCATGCCAAAACCAGGGAAGGATGCTATTAAGAAAGAAAACTATAGACCAATATCCCTCATGAACATAGATGCAAAAATTCTCAGCAAAATCCTAGCCAACAGAATTCAGCAACACATCAAAAAGATAATACATCATGATCAAGTGAGATTCATATCAGGGATGCAAAGATGGTTCAACATTAGGAAAATGATCAACATTATCCACCATATTAATAAGAAAAAAGAAAAGAACCACAGGATCATATCGATTGATGCAGAAAAGGCATTTGACAAAAATCCAACATCCATTCCTGATAAA
>NW_006408659.1:5295805-5297634 GCF_000296735.1 Chrysochloris asiatica | reverse complement strand
TTAATTGTGCCCTTGAGGAAGAAGCAGTTGTTAGACCAGAACAAAGAGATACTGAATGATTTAAAATTAGGAATGGTGTGCGCCAGGATTGTATCCGATCACCACACTTTTTCAACCTATATGCTGAGCAAATAATCTGAGAAACTGGGTTATACGAAGAACATGGTATCAGGATTGGAGGAACATTCATTAGCAACCTGCAGTTTGCATATGATACAACCTGGCTTGCTGGAAGCAAAGATGACCTGAAATACTGAAGAAGATCGAAGAATAGCCTGCAATGTGCATCTTGTTGTAAAGAAAATGAAAAGGTTCACGATGTGATCAATTAATAACATCAGGACAAATGGAGAAAAGATTCAACTTTTCAAAGACCGCATTTTGCTTTGATCCATAATCAATGCTCATAGTAGCAGTAATCAAGAAATCTAATACCATATTGCATGAGGCAAACCTGCTGCAAAACACTTTTAAAGTGTTAAAGAGCAAAGACTTCACTTTTAGGAATAAGGTGTTCCTGATCACCCCATGGTGTTTTCAGTCACCTCATAATCATATGAAAGTTCAACAATGAATAAAGAAGACAGGAGAAGAATCAATGTATTTGAGTATGGTGTTCTCAAAGAATATTGAAAGTACTAGGACTGCCAGAAAAAGAAACAAATCTATCTTGGAGGGAGTGCGGCCAGAATGCTCCTTAGAAGTAAGGATGACGAGACTTCCTATCTTGTTTTTGGGAATGTTGTCAGGATGGACCAGTTCCTCATGAAGGTGGTCACGCTTAGTAAAGTGGAGGGTCAGCAAAAAATAGTTACAAAAAATCATCGAGATGGTTTGACAGTGGTAGCAACAATGTGTTCAAACATAACAATTGTGAGGATGGTGAAAAACCAGACAGTATTGTATTCTGTTGTGCATAGGGTTGTTATGAGTCAAAACAACTCTACCACATGTAACAACGTAACAACACAACGTACATTTTAGTTATTTTCTTAGTAGCTGTTTGGGGGGCTAAAATTAAACTTTTAATTTATCACATTCTCAAAAAAAAAAAAGAAAAGAAAACTCAGCCTCTATAGACACATTTGTAAAAGTGGATTTTGGAAAGAATAGCTTAACTTTAGAAGTCCTGCAGTGAAGGATTAAAACTTGACAGCTAACTGAAAGGATCACAGTTCAAATGCATCCAGATGCACCTACAAAGACAGGCCTGGCCCTCTGCTTCCAAAAGATCACATGGGTTGCTGTGAGTGTGAGTTGGAACTCACTGGAAAACAACTAACAGCGATTTTGATTTAGAATGAAAATGAAATCAAGTAATTTTCATTTTAATTTTTGAATTATCAAAATAATAAAAAGTTACATATTTTTAGTCAAAATATAAGAATTTAATTTTGTTTAAAGATTTACAAGACTTAGAACTATGAAAATCAGCATCTACTGCACACCCATTGTGTGCTAAGTACATATTGTTGTTGTTAAGTGCTATTCAGTCAGTGTGACTCGTACCAATCCGTATAGGGTTTTTCAGGAGGAGCTGGTAGGTTTAAACTTCTGTCCTTGCTGTTAGCAGTTCAGTAGTTATCGTAAAGCACCACACCAGGACCCCAAGAACATATTAAAGGTATTCAAATCAGCCCCAGTAAGCAACTTGAGTACATTTTAATTGCATTCAAAACTGATTACAATATAAAAATGGAAATGCTTGTCATTAAAAACAAGATAGTAAGTAATTCCCAAGGGAATGATGAAGGTGATGTATTAAATTAAAAAATTAAACAGGGATAAATCCAAGCATCATTCCTATCCCCTCTTTATACAGTGTTGCT
>NW_006408659.1:5292374-5295320 GCF_000296735.1 Chrysochloris asiatica | reverse complement strand
GAGAGGGAGCAGATGAGGACATGGAGAAAGGGAGCAGCTGATAACTCTAGACTCATGGAAAAAGAGGGGCTAGGTGCTGGTGGCCAGGAGGCAGGCTTGCAGAATGTGCTCTTTGGTTGTTTAAATGATTATATATTCCAGAATGTTTTTGTGTACACCCCATACCCTCAAAAAATAAAACAAAACAACAGAGGAACAGAGGGAAGCAGATACTGTTGAATGATGATGCACAGAGGAGACTGTAATCATTGTAATGAAACGATGATGTAAAGCTGATGTCCTCCCATGTAAACTACCACTCAGTTCACAATAAAAACTTTTTAAAAAAGGAGATAAGTAGAGAGCTGGGGTTCAGGGTTGCTGGTATGGCTTAATTTCTCAGCTTTCATAGTGATCATGCACCTGTTTTATATTTACTCAATATACTGGGCATTTATTCTTATTTGTTTTTGAGTGTAGTTAATTTTGCAGCATGCTTGTAAAATTGTGATTGTTTCTGGATACTTTTTGCTGCCTTGTTGGAAATGTTAATAACTATATTTTATGAAACCTGATTCAACCTGCCTATCAAATTTGCATCTCAGCCACAAATGCCCGACTTCACAGGCAATATGTAGACAGGACATAAACAGAAAATTGGTGTTCAGTAATACACCTGACAACAAGCTTAATGAAGATGGCAATGTTTCAGTACAAAAGAATGCATGAAGCCTATCAGTATCATGATGTCTATAAAGGAAGAAACACTTAGGTCATTTTCATCATCTCTTACAAAGAAAATTTCCTGTCTTTTAAATTAGCAATTGACTTAAAAGCAATGTTTCAAAGTGTGACCTTATATTAGTAGAAACCAAGAGAGTAATGGGGTAAAATGTACTTAATGATGAGTCAAAAAGTGAAACTGGTTTGGCAAATGTACCTCATCACAAGGTAAATAATTAACTCACAATGAAAGCTGAAACCAACTATACTCCACCTAAACTGAAGCTGAAGATCAGTTCTTCAAGGATCACTTCACTTGGAATCAGTTTAAAGATGTCAGAGACTACTGATTTTTATGAAGATTCAGAGGTACTTATTAGCTAGCTCTTCATTAAGTGATCTATTAACCAACTCTTAAAATTTCCAACAACTGTGAGTGACATTCACAACTGAGTGAAACTGTATTTTCTAGAGTAGACAACATTATTTCCTGTTACACATGCTTTTCTAGACACTTGCCATCCTCACCTCACGGGTTTGATTCTATGTTTTTGTAGCTGGTGTAATTATGCACAGTAAATAAAGTACTGCATGGTTTTAAGGCCAGGCTTTGAAAAGAAAGAATTTCTATTTCACTTGTTGGAATACTCATTCTTGAAGCCTTCAGAGGCCATCCAAATCATCTTGCTATTCCGAGTTTTCTATATATTAAGGGAGGCCAAACTATTCCATATTTTGTGGGCACCTGAAGAGACCATGAGACTACATAAAGCAAAAGAGATGCCCAGTCAAACACAGTTTCCTGCAACTGTAGGAGAAACAGAACTTCAACATAGTTGAAGGTTTTCTGATTTACATTCTCAACTAGATAGTCATAGCTTTCAAATTTTTCTTGCTGAGTGTGTTATATACAGTGTTATAGAAACCACCTGGACTCTTAGTGTAGTGCTGTGAATCAGCACTGGACTGCAAAACACAAGGTCAGTAGTTCAAACCCATCAGCTGCTCCTCGGAAACCCCATACAGGGTCGCTATGAATCAGCACTTAATAACAACAACAGAAACCAGTCACTCACAATTGTTGCTATCACTATGTTTCAACACTTGCTTTAACTTTCAATGTTTTGTCTCTGTTTTCACTTATTCCAGCTGAACATCAATAAAAACTGAGCAATTGGGATGCTACTGAATTCCAGGGATTTCCTGCATCTTGTATCTCTCTGGCTATATTATCAACACAGTCTTCAAATACAGGGTTTGTTTTCAGAGGCATTGGTAGTTCTAATACTGTACCAGTCAGTTACCAAGAGAAACTAGATAACTCTCTCAAATTTGGTAACAGAAATTTAATAAATTATATACAAAGCTGTGGGTAAAGTAAAAGAAAACCACAAATGATGATGAAGAATCCTAAAAATAATAGCAATGAAACTATTACCATTGCTAAGTATGAAGGGACAAAAGCATTGAGTGGTTATTCCAATAGGAGAGAAGACTGCTGGGTAGGAAGTGTGGTTTATGGACAAGGAATGAAATCAGCCTGTGACAACTGCATGGGGGGAGGGGGGACAAAGGAATAAATATCCTTTCCTCCTCCCTAAACTCTTCGGCAGGACTCTTCACTGGTAAAGCTTAACAGGAAGTCAGAAGGCAAGGGAGTCCATTGTTCCATTGTCTACACAATAGCCTCTCAGAGAACTGAGCACTGGGTAGAAGGGTAGAGTGTGAATCTGGGTCAGCAAAGAAGATATATAGTACAGAGGAATATGATCAAAGAAAATGGCATGCCAATCATGAAAAAGTCTGTAAATTTCAATAGAAGGGGAGGCAGGGCTTGATGGCAGCTAGGGTGGAGGTGCAGTGAAGGTCACCGTCAGCAATAACACAGAATACCAGGCAAAGCAGATCCAGGACAGAGTTCCAAAACTCGGAAGCACAGAGAGAGGAATATTATTTTTTTAAAAGTTTGAAGGCTTATAGCTTGTGGAGTTTGGAACTGAAGTAAAAAAATCACATACTTTTGAATCAGCTGGGATGGTCTCGGAGACCCGAGCCGACATCCTGGGCAAGACCAAGTGGCAAGACGAAACAGGGGGAGCAGAAACACCATGGAAAAATGCCATGGGAACCTTGGGACAAAGGTGGACAATATACTTTGTCAGTTTTGCTTTGTTCCGATTTTCTTTTTTTCTTTGGTATCTGGTAATTGGCATGCTCACTGTTTGCCCACCTCCATTCTGGTCA
>NW_006408659.1:5276754-5284675 GCF_000296735.1 Chrysochloris asiatica | reverse complement strand
AGGTAGACGTTTTATAGCAAGGAGGGGAGTGATTAACTTTTCAGTCTAGGAGCGGAGAAGAGCCAAGAGCGGGACCCTACCCAGAGAAGCAGTGATGCCTGAGATGGAGGCATAGATGATGAAGTCGAGAGATGGAGCAGCTGGGGACTTTAGATCCAGAGATGGAGAGTGATTGTGTGCTGAAGACTGAGGGGGAAGGGGTAGTGTAGGGGGCAGGCTTGCAGGGTATACCCTTTGGTTGGTTGATGATGCATGGAGGGGATTGTAACCATGGCAATAATACAATGTACGATAGAATGAATGTAAAACTAATGTTCTCCCTTGTAAACTATCATATAATTCACAATAAAACATTTTTAAAAATTCAATGAAGGACAGATGGAAGAAATGAAGTAAGGAAGAAAAGAAAATGAAAGCTGTATACTCAAATCTGGAAATCAGAGCACTCAAGAAAAATTTCTGGTAATAAATCTCTCTTCTAAACAAAATAAAAGAGAACATAAAAACATGAAGTTGTTAATACAACTAAATGAATTAGTCCTAGGCAAGCTGGAAAGGAGCTGTGGTAGCATAGTGGGTTAGCAACTGGGCTGCTAACCTCAAGCTCAGCAGTTCAAATCTACCTGTAGCTCTGCTGGGGAAAGGTGAGGCTTTCTGATTCCACAAAGATTTACAACCTCAGAAACCCTCTACAGGGTTGCTATGATTTGAAACCAACTCAGTAGGCAAACTGGGATTGTTACTCACCCTATCTTGCACACATGAAATGTGATGCCTGGAGAACACTCCTGCAGAGATACATGAAGAATTCCACTGCTAGAGTCAATGGTGCAGGGGATACCAGAAATCTTTAAAGGCTTCCTAATGGTTGTCTTTTCCCAGCCAGAAATGGTGGTGGGAGATATGACAATGGAACTAAGCTTCCAGATGTGGGAACACTGGGACCCCAGACTCAGAAGGAGTTCTGGTTGTGTAGTGGTTACAAATCAGGCTGCTAATCTCGAGGTCAGCAGCTTGAAACTACCAGCCATTCCGAGGGAGAAAGATGAGATTTTCTGCTCCTGTAAAGATTAACAGCCTCTGAAACCGATCCCACCGCACACTACTACAACCACCACCACCACCAGACTCACACTAAGGTCTGGGTAAGATCAGACCCATCCTAAGTTATTTAGGGGTTATTTCCTAAGTCACAAATTAAAAAGAAGAAATTAATTACTTAGTAACCCATAGGATACACTTATTATTTCTCTGAATGAGGACTATTTTGGCAAGACAAAGGAACCCTAGTACTGCAATGGCAGTCGTGGTGTGGTTCTGTAGGTTGATTATCCGGACTGCAAGGTCAATTTGAACTGCAATGCAGGTCAATGGTTCTAGCTCACCAGCTGCTCCCTATACAGGGTTGCTATGGATTGGAACCAACTCTATTGCACTTAACTTCAATTAAGTACCGCAATGGGTAAGTGTTTAACTTAACCGACAAGTTGGCTGTTCAAACCCACCCTGAGGCTCCAAAGGAGAAAAGCCCCGGCAATCTTATTGTGTAAAGATCGCAGCCTGATAAATTGTGGCTATGAGTCACAATTAACAGCAGTCCTGGTGTGATGTTGTGGGTTAATGTGCTGGACTGCAAGGTCAGTTTGAATTGCAAGATCAGTGGTTCAAGCTCACTAGCTGCTCCTCAGAAACCCTATATGGGGACAGCGTTTAACAACAACGAGTCAGAGTTAACTAGATGGCACATTTCATGACATTATTGCTGTTGAGTCAGTGACTGTATAGCATTTTCAAGGAGCCTTTGGTAGGTTTGAAACACCGTTCTTGAAGTTTGTAGTCCAGTGCTTACCTACTGGGCCACACCAGGACTCCAACAACATCATGGTGGTGGTTATGTGTTGTGGAGCCTGTTTCTACTCATAGCAACCCTGTATAGGGTTACCCAGGCTGTAAATCTTTACGGGACCAGAAAGTGTCATCTTTCTCCAGCAGAACAGCTCCTACCAAGAACTCCTTAAACACTGTGATAAGAAAGGCAATATAGAACTTCCCCTCTCCCCATACCATTTTGTAACGTAAAAGTAATGACTCATATCTGGGAGAAATGCAAAGGTTTTGGTCTCCACAGAAGACTTGCCTGATGTAGGACTGTGATTTGTACCACATAAGCATTTACTTCTAAGGAATCCTGATGGGGCAATGGTTAAGCATTCAGCTACTAACCGAAAGGTTGTTGATTTAATTCACCCACTGACTCCTGAGTAGAAAGACCTAGCAATCTACCCACAAAGACAGCACCCAGGATCAACAACAAAGCATTTAACTTTCTAGTCTGGTCTTTACAAAATCAGGCAGAGAGTATTTGGAAAAATCTGCATATTTAACTAGTTGGAGATACCAATTACAGCTATAGTTCAGGAGTTGTACCTTGGAGAAAGGAGCTCTGGTAGTGTAGTGGTTATGAATTGGGCTGCTAACCTCAAGGTGAACAGTTTGAAACTACCAGTCATTCCACAGGAGAAAGATGAGGCTTTCTGCTCCCGTTAAGATTTACAGCCTTGGAAACCCTGCACAGGGTCACTATGAGTTGGAACTGGCTCCATGGCATACCACCACCATCTTGGAGAAAGTAAATACAGTTCCTGACACCTCATATGCAACTGCTGAGTTTTCCTACACTTTCCAATAACAGTGTTTCTTTACTGCTCTGCCTCAGAGATATATCATCATCTCTCCTTTTTAACATAAACATATCCATTGCTTAATGTCTATCAGTCTATACATGACAATTCTGGTGATGAATGAAAAGTCACTAGAGAAATATATGTGCATCTTTTCCCATTGAATTAAGTGGAAAAATTGGGATGGATTTCACGACAGTGCAATTTTCCTTAATGATTTTCAGAGATAATTTTTATCTCTGAAAACAGGTTTTCATCAGTATTGTTGTTGTCATTAGGTGCCATTGAGTTGGTACCGACTCCTAGAGACCCTATGTACAACAGAATGAAGCACTGCCCGATCCTGGGCCAACCTCACTATTGTTGCCACACTTGAGCCCATTGATGATGCCACTTAGCCATTCCATCTTGCTAGGGGTCTTCCTCTTTTTCTCTGACCCTCCACCTTACCAAACATGATATCCTTTCTCCAGTGACTGGTCTCCACTGACAATATGTCTGAAGTATGAGAGATGAAGTTTGACTATCCTGGCCTCCAAGGAGCACTCTGGCTACATTTCTTCCAACACAGATCTGTTGGTTCTTTTGGCAGCCCATAGCACTTTCAATATTCTTCTCCAACACCATAACTCAAAATCATCAATTCTTCTATGGTATTTTTATTCACTGCCCAGCTTTCACATGCATATGAAGTTACTGAAAATACCATGGCTTGGGTCAGGTGCACCTTAGTCCTCAAGCTGATATCTTTGCTCTTCAATGCCTTAAAAAGGTCTTATGTAGCAGATTTGTCTAATGCAATATGCTGTTTGAGTTCTTGACTGCTGCTTCCATGAGTGTTGATAGTTGATCCAAGAAGAATGAAGTCCTTGACAACTTCAATCTTTTCTCCATTGATAAGGATGTTGTTTATTGGTTTCATCAGTAGTGAAGTAAAATTTGGAAATGATGATTTAAATAAAATGCAGTGGTTTTGATTTTATTTTTATTGTGATTTGGATAAAAGTTTACAGAGTAAGTAAGTTTTCATTCTTCTATTATACACATTTTGTTTTGTGACATTGATTGTAATTTCCACTGTTTTTCCACTTCCTCACTCTGGTTCCCATTTCCATTCATCTCTTTCTCTGGTTCCTTCCTGCCTTCTGAGCTTTGTCCCTGTGCAAATACTGCTGTTTTTATCTCATAGTTCTTCTGGTTTCAGGGCCATGGAGGCTGAGATGCATGTGGACCACGAGTCTTTGTATTATCAATACAATATTTTAAAGGTTTATTGTATTCACCAAAGGAGAAAGAGAAGCTAGTGAGGAATCATTCTTTGGGAAGTGGTGGAGAGTAAGGTCATTGATATTTAAGAAGACATTTGGTAATAAAACAAATGACCTTAACAATAATTTTCCTCCCCTTGAGAATACACAATCAAAACAAGCACTGAAAATGCAAGACATTGGCATTTTCATAGAAGAAGTGTGAAGTCTGGGTTTAAAAACTGGTCATTGAAGCATTTGGAGATGGTGCTCCTTCTTGAAGCACAGATGGGGCCTAGAAGAAGCTCTCTCTGAGTTACTCTCACTTTTACTACATTGGTAAAGCAGCACCTTTTAACTTCTTTCTAACAAAATGCACAATGCATATGGAAGGAGAAAGAAAAACCTGAAGTAATTATTTTTTTAAAAAATCCATTTAACGGTGTAACCAATAAGAACATGAGCAATATTAAGTGGCATTACAAAGGATGGAGTGATTCATTAAGCATCCATGCAAACTAGCACTTTGCAAACAAACGATGCCATATATACTTGTTGTTGTTTTTAAGTACTATCGAGTCAGTTCTGACCCATAGCGACCCTGTATAGGGTTTCCGAGGAGCAGCTGGTGAACTTAAACTGCGGACCTTGAAGTTCAAATGGCTTTGCAGTCTGGCGCATTAACCCACAGTAGGATGGATTCAAAATGACTTTGAAATGCCACTTTTTTAATGAAAGGATTTTAGAGAATTGTTGCATAAGCTTTCTAGGACATTGTACTATAAGAAAACAAAACAAAATCAATAAGTCACATGTGAATAAATTTGTACCCCTGCTCAAGCATGTGTGTTGTTAGTTGTTGTTATTGTTGTTGTTAAGTTCCATCGAGTCAGTTCTGATGCATTTTGACCCTGCATAAGGTTTCCAAGGAATGCTTGGTGGGTTTGAACCACTGACTTTATGGTTATTAGTCCGGTGCTTATCCTATAGTGCCATACCAGCAACTCCCCCAAAACACTACAGGGTCACAATGAGTCTGAACCGACTCCATGGAACTTAAGAACTTAAGAACAAATACATATACATATTTGTTGTTGTTGTTGTGAAGTTTAACAGCCTTGCGAAAAGCACTTAGGTCCAAGCACTGAATTTCACTATAGGCCTTAGAATCTCTCCCCATACCTATCACAGTCACCTTCCAAAACTCACAGCTCTCCTGACTTTTATAGATGTAACTTTCATTTCTTTATAGTTTTATCACTCAAAAGTGCATTCTTAGACACTCTTCTTGTTGTCTAAGTGCTGTGGAGTTAGCTTGAACTCCTGATGACCCTCTAAAGGGTTTCTGAGGAGCATCTGGTGGATCTGAACTTCCAACCTTGTGGTTCGAGGAGCAGTGTTAATCTTACAGCATCACATCAGAAGTCCAGTATAGGCTTGCCCATTCAAAAAGCAATATTGTTTCTTTTAAATGTCAATTAATCCACAAGTTATCCCTCAATTCCTTTCTTTGCCTTAAAATTCATATGTAAAAGAAATAGACCATCAGTCCTGAAGACTTTCTGACTGTCTGTCTTTAACTAATTGCACATTTTTGGTGCAATTCGCCATGTCCTTCTATCTTTTGTATTTTTCTGAAAATTGAAAACTGAGTTCAGAGGCTTAATCTGATCCATGTTTAATTGCTTTTTCAAAACTATAGGTAATAATGTGTTCTTTCATTGGGTACCTATGATGACCACATGTTTCTCTTTTTGTGCTTATGCTTTGCAGCTCTTCTTTAAAGTGCTTAAAAAAGGAGAAAACCTTACTTGCTTATCACTATCATTAACACAAAATTGCTTTCTATCTCTCAATGATACCCTGAGTTTTAAATGATCTCATGTAAACAAGTCCATGGGAGTCTGTCCATGATATACTTGCCATATGTATATCACAACGTATGTAGTTTTCAAAGAAAATTATGTGCTTTTTACATGTTGTCTTTTAAAAACATTTAAATTAATATGAAAGGATTAAAGTCCATGGGTAAAATCTTCAGTGTTAGGACATCAAAAGTATATTTCTCATCTAAGATACAACTACTCGTCTCTACTCATTAGCTGCAAAAGAGAAAGAAGAAAACCAAAGTCTCAGAGAAGAAACTAGTCTATAGGGCTACTAATAGCCCACAGGGGCTACTGATTCATTCACCCTCACACCAGAACTAGATGGTGCCCAGCTACCACTACCAACCATTCTATCAGGGTTCAGTAGGTAGACACAGATAGAATGTGTAGAAAAATATGAAACAAAACACACATTTTAAAGAACTCCAGATTTTCTAGACCAGTTGATATTAGAGGAATCCCTTGGGCTATCATCTTGGGATACTCTTTAAATCTGGAACCCAAATCATTTCCTGAGGCCACCTTTAAGCCAAATAACAGACTGACACACAAAATAAAGGATATTAGCTGTGAGTATGGGGTTCCATTAAAAAACCATTTACGCGAAACCAAAAGGTCAACAATTACTCTAGAGCAAAGATGAAAAAACAAGAAGAGTCGGGAAACCTAGAGTATTAAAAACTAGAGTGGTTTTCACACTTAATGTTTCTGATATTGAGATGAATCTTACAATTGTTAAATACATTTAATGTTTTCTAATACTCCCCCAATGTCGTTTTTAGGAAAATCAAATGGCAGAGATTTCTTCTAGTAGATTCTAGATTGATTTTCTAGCTTTAAGAGAAATGTTTTATAATAACTAAATGATAATATGTTTTTAAAAAATATTGTTCTAACATGTCAATAAATGTTTAAGAGAAAGACACCTATGGTAGTTTAAGCTGCAAGTTGCAAATGAAAAAGAAAGAAAAAACCCCAAATCACATTGTCATTGAGTTAATTCTAACTCACAGTGATCCTGGTGGGCTTGGAATGCTGACCCTGTGATTAGCAAGTGAAGCCTGAAAGTTTTAATTCCAAAGGAACTGAGATACTCTAATGCCTGGACTTAGACATGATTTACAAGACGAAATGTAAATAACTTTCATTTAGAAAAAAGCTAAAGTGGTGGAGATAGAGTTGGTCTTTCTTTCCTGATAATATATATAAAGTACATGAGATGAAGTCTCACCATCATTACTTCTAAGGAGCATTCTGTCTGTTACATGTTCAATATTGTTGGCTGATGGTATAATTCAAAGACATCAATTATTTTTCCTTATTCATTATCCAGCTTTCCCCTTGCTTATGAGGCAATTGAAACAGCATGGTTTGGGTATGGATACCTTGATCCTTAAAGTGACATCTTTGCTTTTCAATAATTTTAGTCTTTTATAACACATTTGTCTATTGCAATATGTCATCTAATTTCTTGTCAGCTGCTTCCATGCATGCTGACTGTGGATCCCAGTAAAATGAAATCCTTGACGTCAATCTTTTCTTCATTTATCATTATGTTGTTTATTGGTCCAATTGGGAGTTTTTCAGTTTTTCTTTATATTGAAGTATAATTCATACTGAAGAGTATCTTTGAACTTCAATAGTAAGTGATTTAAGTCTTCTTCACATTCAACCAGCATACGTACATTTCAGGTTGTTACTGGGTCTTCCTCCAATCCTGATGCTGAATTCTTCATTCAATACTCTTGCTTGAATACATTTGCTCAGCACATGGATTAAATAAGTATAGTGAAAGGATACAGCCCTGGCACACTTCTTTCCTGATTTTAAACTATGCAACATCCCCTTGGTCTGTGTAGAGGTTCCACATATCCATAATTAAGTGTTCTGGAATTCCCATTCTTCACATTGTTATCCACTATTTGTTATGATCCACACGGTCAAATGCCTTTACAAAGTCACTAAAGCACAGGAAAACATCGTTCTTATTCATAGTAAGTGCACATTATGTAACTATAAAAATGACATTTTTTTTTTAAATGGTGAACCACTATGGAAATCAGTATAGTGCTCCTTTAAAAAGTTGGAAACAGATATACCATGT
>NW_006408659.1:5274440-5276414 GCF_000296735.1 Chrysochloris asiatica | reverse complement strand
ACACACACAATTGAATACTTTGAATATTAGAGATAGCAAAAACATACAAAACAACTCATAGCATGGATGAACCAGCAGAACGTTGTGCTAAGTGAAATAAACCAATCACAAAAGGACAAGTATTGCATAAGACTACCACTACAAAAATTAAAGGAAAAGTTTTCACACCAAAATAAATAATCTTGTTAAGAGATGGAGAATGGCAGAATGGATAAGAAAGCAAGATCTTCCAATATGCTGTCTGCAAGAGACACACCTTACACACAAAGACAAAAACAGACTAAAAGTGATAGGATAGGGGAAAAAAAACATATAAAGCTAACTGCAATAAAAAATGAGCAGGAGTGGCAATACTAATCTATGATAAAATAAACTTTAAGGCAAAATCCAACATAATAGATAAAGATGGACATTATCTCATGATTAAAGGGACAATTAAACAAGATGACATAACCATAATAAATATCTATACTCCCAGTGAAAGAGCTCCAAAATATATAAAGCAAACTAGTAGATTTGAAGAAAGAAAGAGATGAATCTACAATAATAGTGGGTGATTTTAAGACTCTGTTTCCAAAAATGGATAGAACAACCAGAAAGAAACTTGACAAAGACACTGAAGAGCTAAACAATACAATCAGCCAACTGGACCTCACAGATGTGTACAGAACATTCAACACAACAACACCATCAGACACATTCTTTTCCAGTGCACATGGAACATTCCCCAGAATAGACCATATGTTAGGCCACAAAACAAGCCTTCATAAATTTACAAACATCAAAATACTACAAAGCATCTTTTCAGACCACAAAGCAATTAAATTAGAAATTAACAATAGGAAGACCAAGGAAATAAAGTCAAATACATGGAAACTGAATAACAACCTGCTAAAAAGCGACTGGGTAGTAGAAGAACTAAAAGAAATATCCTTTGGTGATTACCAAGGGCGAGAGGGTAAATTACTAACTAGAAGGTAGAAACATGATACCTTGGGTGAAGGTGAAGGCAATATACAATAAGAAGGAGATCAGTAAAAAATTATGATGCAGGGGAAGACACTGAGCAGAGGGCAAGAATTAAATGCATATGAGGTAAGTACAATCCTGCAATAACAGTTTTCTATGTATGGATGCAGACAGAATGGGTTTGAGAGGGAAAGTGGACTATACCCACTATTTCTGCTTCAGGTATATTTATTATATAGTAGTGGAGCATACAGGGGGCAAAGCTACGAAACCTTCTTAGATATAATCAAACACCTTGAAAGAATGAGTCATTGAACTTAGGGGCCAAGGCCATGGTCTCAGGAGACTCCAATGTCAATTAGTCCACAAAAGCAATGTTCTACATTCTACTTTGGTGAAAAGTGACTTTGGTTTTAAAATCTTGTGAGTGGCTACCTAACGTGTAAGGTCTTGATCTCTCTACATCCTTAGCAAAAAAGAATAAAGTAAATAGAAGATTCATGGAGATAATTTGTCCAGTGGACTAACCCACCACATGAAAAGCAACCTTTCTGATCCTAAGACCAGAAGAACTAGATGGTGCGTGGCTACCACTACCAACTGCTCTGAAAGGGATCCCAGTAGACAGTTATGGATAGAGTGAAAGACAAATGTGGAACAAAACTCAAAATCATATAAAAACCCAAGCTTAAGGGTCAGGTATAAACTGTTAGACCTCCTGAGACTATGACCCTAGTCATTCTGCACTTTTGGAAATGAAACTCACCCTGTGCTCAGTTTTCAATCAAACACTAGCCAGGTCTACGAGGGGAACAATAACACTAGGAAGATACGTATTCCTCAGAATAATTGACCATGTGAGATAAAAAGAATGAACATTTCTTCTTGTTATCCAAGAACAAAGTTCACAAAGATTAGGAAAGAAGGTGGAATGGAAGTAGTAAACACAAGGAAGAAGTGGGATAAGCCATGTTACATTGTTGTTGTTGTTGTTGTCAGGTGCCA
>NW_006408659.1:5262790-5264614 GCF_000296735.1 Chrysochloris asiatica | reverse complement strand
TAAAATGTGAAGCTATTATTTCTCAACATAACCTCCATCTAGGTCCATTACTTCTGAAGTTGGTGTTTCCATCTCTCTAATCCTTCTCCAAGGAATTCTGTACTCTTTGATCAATAGCTTGGTGACAGCAGTTCTGGCATTCTTGAGGGACTCAAATCATCTTCCTTTTAGATATTTTTTTGAGACTTAAGAACAAATGAAAGTCTGAAGAGGTAAGATCATGGCTGTAGGGTAAAAGAGGTAAGGTTTCTTTCCCAATTAAATTTTCATACCATAGCTCTTTTTACTCTTTTTTTCACCAATGCAGTTTTCAATTTTCTGAAAACTTCTTAAGCTGTCTTGTGTTCTTCAAGAAAATCTACTAAGGTTACCCCTTTGTAGCCCCATAAGACAGTCACTATAACTTTCTGAGCTGACTTCTCTGTCTTGAATTTAACTGACTCAGCAGATGCCCTTGGAATTCATTGTTCTGACTGGACTTTTTTTTTAAGGCACCATATGGGACTAAGCCAAATATATTACTGATAGAACTTGCCTACAGTCATCTATTGGTCACAGAGACAAGTTTAAACACATTTTGTTTGGAATATACCTGAGCCCTAGTAACAATACTTTTTGACTGACCCTTTATATGAGGGTGCTTCAAAAACTTAGTGGAAATTTTCATTATTTTTTAATTCCATTTTTCCATTAACTTTTTGAAGTTCCTTGTATATTTAATTTACTGTTGTTTTTACTTGCCTTCAAGCTAATTTTTACTTATTGTAACCTCATGTGTGCAGAGTTAACTGTTTGACCCACCCAACTTATTTATATACAAATATGATATATAAATATCTATACATATGAATATATGCATATTTATTGCCTCAATGGCATAACCAAAAACCAGAACAGACATACAGAAATAAATATATAAATAGTATGCATACATATATGGTTTATATTTATTTTACTTAATTTTATAATGCATGTCATAAATTATTTTGTTAATATGACTTACTTTTATTTACTTACGATACATTTATTTTAACATATTAAATCTATTATATAAACATATTTTTATTCTTTATTTTAAAGTATAAAACATGTTGCAAATATATGTAACATAATACTATTTTTAGTAATATATATATATAAAAGATGTCAAGAAAACATGATTAGTGGTTTATTCTGAGTGGATATTAGGTACTTTAACTTTTTAGTTTTAAGTTTATCTAATTTTTAAGGACTGTAGCATAGTGGTTATGAATCGAGCTGCTAACCTCAGGGTCAGCAGTTCAAAACTACCAGCTGTTACGCAGGTGAAAGATGAGGCTTCTGCTCCCATAAAGATTTACAGCCTCGGAAACCCTGTACAGGGTCACTTTGAGTAGAAACTGATTCCACAGCACATAACAACAACAACATATTACCCCTGTAAATGAGGAATAAGATTTTTAAAAAATAATTTATGTGAAAAGAGAAGAAATTGATCTTGGTTTATATCCTGACTCTATTCTTACCTCTCACACTCCATCTGGCATTAGTACTTTTGGTACAGACCCCTGACTCTCCCCTGAACTCTGGATTTTGCGCCATATTCTGTTCCTGCCACAGATATAAACACTTATTCATGAAGAAAAGAATAAACATAAAATTTTGTCTAAGCAGTAAAGAATAATTTTCTCTTTTCTTTTGCTCAACAAAAAAGTTATAACACACAACAACTACAGAATGACGTACATGGCAGCATCAACGTGAACTCAGTCAACAAATGGAAGAGTTAAGAACAGAATAAAATTATAAGAACAGAGGATCTGGGAAGTCAGTCTATGATCAAAA
>NW_006408659.1:5259513-5260865 GCF_000296735.1 Chrysochloris asiatica | reverse complement strand
AATCACTTGAAAGCAGTGAGTTGGGTTGGGTTTTTCATATGTGTTAAAAGAGAGGAAATTGCACAGTGATCTATATCAGGCATAGTGTTGATATAGGCAGATTTTGATCATAGGCAAAAATAGACCCAGCAGCAATTTTTCCCTGCTTGTACCCCTTTACCTTTCCCCCCTAGAAACAGGAACCTGATCAGAAAGAAAGACTATAGTTAAATATTTGTAAAATGTCTCTTTGTGTAAGGTCAGCTCCTTTGGACCCCATGACCCTTTGCATTGTACCTCCTCAACCCAGGGACAGAAAGCTGTGACACAAGAGGAGGAGCAGACAAGTGGTAGCGGAGCGCAGCAGAGTGGGGTGCCTCCAGGCACTTAATTGGGGGAGGTAGGTTAGCTGACCCCTGGATTAGAGCCCAAGGCCTTCAGGCTGAGGCTTTTGGTAGAGTGGTATGTCCGCAGTCCTAAACGAGTTTTGTAACATTGGCAGAAAGAGGCCTGCTTGTTGGCATGGCTGAGGAGAGGCTGTCCTGTCAAGAATAACTGAGCCCTGAACATTTCTGACCCTGAATTGTAACATATTAAATTCCTTAATAAACCCTGTAACTGGGAATACGGTGTCTAAATTCTGTGTGGCCGATACAATGAGTTATTGAATCCAGCTCGATTAAGAGAGGACTATGGGAGAAATTGCTTGTGCCACAGAAGGAGTCGTAGTATAGCCCTATAAAATAAACTTGACTGCTAACCACAAAGTTAGTGGTTCAAACCCATGTAGATGGTGGAACCCTATATAGGTGGCTATGAATTGGAACCAACTCAGTTACACTTAAGAACAAGTTAACAACTTCCCTAATAAGCCACATAACTGCGGATACAGTGAGTGAATTCTGTGTGGCTGTTGCAATGAATTCTCAAACCCAGTTGAGGAGAGAGTGCTGTGGGAAGGATGGTTGGTGCCATTTTCCTTGCAACTTTAAATTGATGTGATTAAAGAGGAAAAGCAACTTTCATTATATTAGAAATGTAGTTGTGTTAGGAATCCTATTGTGGCACTATGGATTAATGTGCTGGACTACAAAGGAGCTCTGGTAGCGTAGTGGTTACGAATCAGGCTGCGAACCGCAAGGTCAGTAGTTCAAAACTACTGTTCCACGGGAGAAAGATGAGGCTTTCTGCTCCTGTAAAGATTTACAACCTCGGAAACCCTGCACAGGGTCGCTATGGGTTGGAATCGACTCGACGGCACTTAACAACAACAACAACAACAACAAGGTCAGTTTGAACAGCAAGGAAATGGTTCAAGTTCACTGCAGATGGTTGTTAAGTTTGAACTGCTGACCTTGTGTTTCATACTGACC
>NW_006408659.1:5252828-5258988 GCF_000296735.1 Chrysochloris asiatica | reverse complement strand
CTAAAGATAGTAACTCATGAGCAACCTCAACACACAAGAATGAGATATTTACTTCTGTTTTGAGACTGTTTTCCATGAATGATCTAAGTGAATAGGGTTATGGCAAGGAGCACCTTCCACCAATGCCAAGTTGGTAGCAGGCCACCTTGATGCTATCAATTTTGCATTCCCAGCTGGTGTTCCTGTATAGTTTTAATAGGAGATCCTGCTTGTGGCCCTTACAAAATCCTCACTGCCTGCTGAGGTGGATTAAAAGATGCAAACTCACTGAAATATGCCAAAGAATATAATGGTCTCTACAGAAGATCTGGCTGTGTGAACCAACAACAGGTTCCAGCTGTGGCAGCTGTGTGGAACAAAGGGAACTCTTGGCTCATTGTGGAGTGCATGCTTCTGACGCTCCAGTTCAGGCAAGAAATAAATAAAGCTATTACAAAGCCCTTGACCAGATGTGTCTGACATACCCTAAAACGTGCTTGCATAAAAACTTTGTATCAACGTGGCTCATTCTGACAGCAATGGACAGCTGTTTCTGTTGACTAATAAGATCTGCAGTCTAACAAGAGCACAGTTTAAGACCTGTTTGAAATGCCTCTTCCTTGGCCGTTGTTGTCCGTATTAATCTGCATAGTTTCAGTTATGTGTGGGTCAATGATTTATTTAACATAGACTCCAACTGCTTCCGTGTCATGGAATCAAACTTGATCCAAAAGTCAAAGACTTGGAAATTTCCATTTGTTTTCCAGGAGCAATTGTGATTATTCCCCTTTGATAACTTGACAGTGTTATGCCCTGTCACAGTTTACATCTGTCTTTGACTTATATTGTTCTGAAGGTTGGCTATTGATCATTGTTCTCATATGAATCCTTCATTACTCTAATTGGAACCATTTATAAACACATTCCTTGGAAAGATGACAAAAGGATCCCTGATGGACAACTTCTTATTCAAAACAGCTGCCCAATATGTAAATCACAAGCTGTTGAAGATTGTATTGAGCTGAGAACAATTATACAAGGTTCTAGCCTGTTATGAATTAAAATGACTGCATTAGAGCTTAAGGGATTTGTAATGGGAGTCTTTGTTTTCAAGAATGCCATTTCAATTTCAGCTCAGGTCATTGATGAGTAATACCATGTGGAAATAACGTAAAGCAAGTCAGTTTTATTGTTAATAGATAATGCCTTCCAAACACATTTGGTACCTTATATGAGAACTTAAAACCTGAAAAGACTTAACATGAACAAACTACTTAAACAACATTAATAAACTACTTAGAATTAATTTTAAATCCAGGTTATAATTTATAAACTTTCCATCATTTTAGGTGAATTAAGAACTGTGTCTAAATAATTGTTGCTAAATGGTGTCAAGTTAGTTTCAACTCATAGCAACCCTGTATAGTGTTTCCAAAGAGCAGCTGGAGGGTTTGAACTGCTGACCTTGTGGTTCACAGTCCAGTGTTGATCCTACAGAGTCACACCAGAAGTCCATTCCTAAATAATTATTGTTGTAGTTGTTCAGTACTGTCGAGTCAGCTCTGACCCTGTATAGGGTTTCCGAGGAGCAGCTGGTGAGCTTGAACCCCCCACCTGGAAGTTCAAATGGTTTTGCAGTCCGATGCATTAACCCACAGCGCCACATCAGGACTCCTAAATAATATACACACACAATTTCTTTTTCCTTTTTTTAATCTGAAATAAGACAATATTTGAACTTTGTGGTTCAAAGTAACCATGTGATCCAGTGCTTATCCTACAAATTAGGAAACTACACTAATGCCTCCTCCATTACTTCCAATACTTTCCAGTTCTCACTTAATGCTCCATTTTTAAAGTTTGTTAGTCCATTTAAGATGACATATACGTCCTGCCGCTTTTTTCTTTTTTCCTTTTTAATCAAGATATTGACAGAGTTAGAGATAGAACTGAATTTCCAACCCAAGGCCCTCACCCCATTCTAAACCATATTGCAGGAGTACAACAAATAATTAATTAAGCCTTTGAGGTAATCAGTCTTTTATGTAATTAATTTCAAATATAAATTTTGCATATAGAGTCAGCATCTCCTGAAACACAAAGAGATAGTGGTTCAGAAACTCCAAAATGAGCATTTAACTTAAAAAAGAATTATCATTATACATTTGTATGTGTTAGTAGTGTGGGAAGGGGAGATTAAACAAAAGTGTTTTGTCTAGAATTCAATTTCAGTGGTAAAGCTGAAGTTACTGTCAGAACTATTTATCTTATGAAGGTCTAGGATTGCAGTATCCTCCTGTCTGCAGCCTTTTATCTAATAGCAGACAAGCACATGGAGAAGACAATCAGCATTGAAGAAGATGGGTGGAGATATTTTTCTAAGACTAATCTGAATACTTATGAATTGATTGACTGTTTTATGTAATTTTACCATTTCGGTATTTATCCAAGTAGCCTAAAAACTGTGTGCATAAAAACTGTGTGATAAATATCTAATCACAGTTGGCAGAAGACCCAAGTATCCAAAACAAAGGCAGAAATAATCTGAATAAATAAAAAGGAGATATTCTATGTTATTCTTTCATGTCTTTTTCTATTGAACTTCAGTCTCTTCCTCCTTTCTAGTCTCAATTCACATGCTTCCTTATCCTAATACAATTGTACAATGTAGATAAACGCTCTTATCAAGAATTGGTTATTTCAGTCCTCTATAAATGAGTGTGGCACTGTACGATAAGCACTAGACCACAAGGTCAGTTTGAACCACGAGGTCGGTGGTTTAAACTAAGCAGCCACTCTTTGGAAATCTTAAACAGGGTTGCTATGCATCTTGATTTTTGTGCAAGTTCCTCATGAGCACAATGGAATGCTCTAGAATATCCGTTTTTCACAGTATCGGCCATAATTTGCTATGAACCACATAGTTGAATGCATTTACATAGTCAATAAAGCACATGTAAACATCTTTCTGCTATCTTCTGCTTTCAGTCAAGATCTTTCTGGTATCAGCTATGCTATCTCTTGTTCCACGTCCTCTTCTGAAACCAGCTTGAATTTCTGGCAGTTCTCTATCAATGTACTGTTACAACTGTTTTAGAATTATCTTTAGAAAATTTTTATTTGTAGGTGGTATTAAAGATATTGTTCAGTAATTTCCCCCATTTCATTTGGGTCACCTTTCTTTGGAATTGGAACAAATACAGACCTCTTCCATTTGGTTGGCCAGGTAGCTGATTTGCAGATTTCTAGGCTTAGATTAGCTTCCAGTGCTGCACCAAATTACTTAAATGCTCCAATTTATAGTCTGTCAATTCCTAGAGCCTTTTAAAAATTTTTAACCAATGTCTTCAGTGCTGCTTGGACTTCTTCCCTCAGTACCATCAATTCTTGATCATATGCAACCTCCTGAAATGGCAACGGGTGAGCTGTCTTCTAAATTTCTTGGCATAGATAGATGATAGCATGCCCGAAGTAGGAAAGATGAAGTTTGGCTAGCCTCACTTCTAAGGAGGACACTGGCTGTACTTCTTCCAACATAAATTTGTTTGTTCTTTTGGCAGTCCATGGTACTTTTAATATTCTCCTCCAAAACCATAAGTCAAATGCATCAATTCTTCTACGATCTTCCTTATTTGCTGTCCAACTTTCACATACATATAAGATTATTGACAGTACCATGGCTTGGGTCAGGTGCACTTTAGTCCTTAAACTGACATCTTTGCTCATCAACAGTTTAAAGAGGTCTTGTGCAGTAGATTTGCCCAGCATTGGATTTCTTAACTGCTGCTTCCATGAGTGTTGATTGTTGATTGGAGCAAAATGAAGTCTTTGACAACATCAATCTTTTCTCCATTTATGTAGATGTTGTTTATTGGTCCAGTGGTGAGGATTTTTATTTTCTTTATATTCAGATGTAACACATACCAAAGACTGTGGTCTTTGATCTTCATCTGTATGTATTTTAAGTCCTCTTTGCTTCCAGCAAGCAAGGTTGTACCATCTGCATGTCACAGGTGGTTAATGAGTCTTTCTTCAATCCTGATGTCATGTTATTCTTTATATAACCCAGCTTCTTGGATTATTTGCTCAGCATACAGATTATATAAGTATAGTGAAAGAATACAACCTTGGCATATACCTTTACTAATTTTAAACCATTCAGTGTTACCTTGTTCTGTTTCAACAACTGCCTCTTGGCCTATGGACAGATTCCTCATGAGCACAATTCAGTGTTCAGGACTACTCATTTTCTGCTATGGTGTCCATAGCTTGTCATGATCCACACAATCAAAAACATTTGTGTAGGCAATAAAGCACAGGTGAACATCTTTCTGGTATTTTCAGCTTTCAGCCAAGATCCATCTGATGTCAGTAATGATATCCTTTGTTCCATGTCCTCTTCTGAATCTGGATTAAACCTCTGGAAATTCTCTGTCAATGTTATGGTTGCGATCATTTTTGCATTATCTTTAGTAAAACATTATATGCATGGGTTACCAGTGATATTTTCTGATAATTTCCACACTCCGTTGGGTCACTTCTTTAGAATGGGCACAGATACAGATCTTTTCCAGTCAGTTGGCCAGGAAGCTGTCTTCCAAATTTCATGACATAGATGAGCGAGTGCTTCTAGGGCCACATCATTTTGTTGAAAGATTTCAATTTGTATTCTATCAATCCCTGGTGCAATATTCTTTGCCAATTAATTTAATACACCTTGGACTTCTTCCTTGAGGATCTTTGGCTCTTGATCATATGTTACATCTTGAAATTGTTGGATATCGACCATTACTTTTTGGCACAGTGACTCTGTGTATTCCTTCCAACTTTTTTGATGCTTCTGCATCATTATTTTGCTTAAAGAATACTTCAATACTACACAAGTGGAGGTTTGAATTTTTTCTTTAGTTCCCTCAGCTGAGAAATGCTGAGTGTGCTTTTCCCTTTTGGTTTTCTAACTCCAGGTCTTTGCACATTTTGATATAATAGGTGATTTTGTCTTCTTGAGCTGACCATTGAAATTTTCTGTTCAGCTCTTGTACCTCCTCACTTCTTCCATTTGCTTTAGCATCTCTATTCTGGAGAGCAAGTTTGAGTCTCTTCTAACATTTATTTTGGTCTTTTCTTTCTTTTTTGTCTACTCATTTACCTTTTGCTTTCCTCCTAAATGATGTTCTTGATGACATCCCATACTCTTCTGGTCTTTGGTCTTTAATGTTTAATGCAGCAAATCTGTTTTTCAGATGATCTCTATATTCAAGTGGGATGTATTCAAGGTCATATTTTGGCTCTCATAGACTTCTTTTTATTTTCTTCAGTTTCAGCCTAAATTTGCATATGAACAACTGATGGCCTTTGTCACAGTCTGTCTCTGGCCTTGTTTTAGTTGATGATACCATCTCTTTCCACTAATGTAACCAATTTGATTTCTCTGTATTACAGCATCGTTTCTATCACTAAAGCTATATTTTCCAACTACTGAGCCTTCCACTTTGTTTCTAATTTTTGCATTCCAATCATCAGTAATTATCAATATATCTTAGCTGCATGTTTGATAAATTTCAGTCTAAAGAAGTTGGTAAAATTCTTCAGTTTTATCATCACTGGCTTTATAGGTTGGTGTGTAACTTTGAGTAATAGTGGTTTTAAGTGGTCCTCCTTGTAGGTGTATGAATATTATCATGTTACAAACAGCATTATACTTCATGACAGGTCTTGATATATATTCTTTTTGATGATGCATGCAACGCCACTCCTCTTCAATTTGTCATTCCTGGCATAGTAAACCATGTAATTGCCAGATTAAAAATGGGCAATGCAGTCCATTTTAGCTCACTAATGCCTAGGATATACATGCTTATGTACTACATTTCATTTGAAATTCAACTATTTTGTGGACAAAATTGACCTTGATGATTCCTGAGTCTGTGGTCCTGAATTCCTAGCACAGGGACACATCCACTCAAAAAGTTTGGTTATATATTTTCCAAATGATACTGCAAAGTTATGCATAGCTAAAAATGCATTCTCTGTAAGAGACACCAGTTTATTTCAATGTAATAGTACAAAGTTTATTAATGGGTTTGAGTCTTCATTTTAGCTAATCTTTAAGACACTACCATAAGTCACATTTTGATGTAGTATCAAAAACCTGAAATGATACTAAAATCTTTTCTCTTTA
>NW_006408659.1:5246731-5252648 GCF_000296735.1 Chrysochloris asiatica | reverse complement strand
TTGGTGTGTGTTTTACTGTAATTTTTTTCAACAAAATAAAATTGTAAAGTTTTCTTTTTAATTAAAAAAAAAAGTTTGGTTATAGCTGAGAAGTCTTCATACCTTTGGTCATATATGTTCTATGTTGTTAAGTGCCACTGGGTTAATTCCAACTCATAGAGACCCTATATAGGGTTTTGAAGGAGCAGCTGGTGAGTTTGAACTGCCATCCTTACAGTTCAAATCTATCTTTCATTCCAGTGCATATCCTACAGTGCACACCAGGACGCTTATCCTCATGGATATATTTGCAACACATATAAAAACATTAGTAAAAACATCCTCTGTCAAACCTATGTATGTATATTTGTGGATAAAATCCCTTTTACTTTCCCCAAGCATGTCTATATATTTATCCACCTCAGACGGTAAACACTGTACTGTGAATAATAACGTCCATGGTTCAAGTCCACCTGTGGCTCCACTGGAAAAAGATGCGGCTTTCTGTTCCCACAAAGATTTGAAGATTTAAAGCCTCAGAAACCCTATACAGGGTCGCTGTGAGTCAGAATCAACTCGACAGCACTTAACAACAAGATTATTGTTATTACTGCTATAGCAGGATCATGTACGTAATAGTATTTACCTTCATCATCTTTACTCCTTACTCCCAGAGTCTATCTTTGCTTGTAACTTTTTCTGATGACCACTCCCTTATTGTGCATTGGCTTTCCCTTCAAGTGTTAACCCATGTCTCCTATACAGCGTCTGCATGAGTCAAAACTGATTTGACAGCCCTGAACAACAACAATCTTCTAGTTAGCGATTTCTCTTTTCTTCACCTCATATGCCTGGTAACCAATAAATAACATTTCTTTCCCTGTGCAAACCTTTCCTTGACTTTTTATATTAATGGTCTTAGAGAATAGGTCCTTTTATGATTGATTGATTCCAGTCAGCCTAATGTCCTCTTAATTTCTCCATGTTATCAGGTGTTTTGCAAATTCATCATTATTTCTTAACATTGCATAGGATTCCATTTGCGCATAGACCATAGTTTGTTTAACAATTCATCTGTTGACTGGCACTTGCATTTTTTTCCCCATTTTTTGCTGTTATGACTAGCGCTGCAAAGAACATCAATGTGCATAGACCTATTCATGCCGTGGTTCTTATTTCTGTAGAATATATACCTAGCACTTGGATTGCTGGATTATATGGGATTTCTATTTCCAACTTTCTTTTGGAAGCACCATACTGTTTCCACAAATTGCCAGTGTGGTGCTGTGGGTTAATGTGCTGGACTGCAAAGTTGGTTAGATCCACAAGGTCGGCAGTTCAAGCTCACCAGTTGCTCCTCAGAAACATCATACGGGGTTAATATGGGTTGGAACCAACTGAAGGCACTTAACAACAATGACAACAATACTGTTTCCATAGTAATTAAAGCAGTTTACCATCACACCAGCTGTGTATGAAGGTTCCAATCTCTTCACAACCTCACTAGCCCTTGTTTTGTATTTTGTTTTGTTTTTGAACTTTGCTACTATTTATATTAGGATCAGCACTAGACTGCTAACCACAGGTTTGTGTTTCAAACCTACTAGCTGCTCCTTGGAAACCCTATACAGAGTAGCTGTGAGTCAGAATTGACTCAGTGGCACTTAACAACAACATTGATGTTGGGAGTAGATGGTATTTCATTGTTTTAATTTGCATCTTTCTAATACTAGTGACTATGAGAATTTCTTCATATGTCTGTTAGCTACTTAAATGTCTTCTTTGTTAAAGTGTCTGTTCATGGCCTCTGCCTATTTTTAAATAGTACTGTTTCTCTTTTTTTGAGGTGTTGACATTTTCTATATATTTTAAAGATTATCTCCTTGTCCAAATGTTATTGCAAAAACTGTTTTCTCAGTCTATTGGTTCTATTTATATCCTTTTGGAGAAGTCTTTTGATGAGCATAAACGATTAATATTTAGAAGCTCCCAATAATATAGCTTGTTTTGAACTGTTTGTGTATTTTTAGTTATGTTTGATAGAGTATTTACGCTATGTATTATGGTCTCTAAATGACCCTTTTTTTGATGAACTTTAGTTTTAGTTTTTAAATTTGGATCTTTGATCCAAGGTCTTTGGGGTCTTGAGTTGTTTTTATATATGGTATAAAGAAAGGATCCTAAAAATATATATATATCAAATTTTACCACCATCATTTATTAGCAACACTCCATCTTCCCCATTGAATGTGTTTTGGTACTTTGTCAAAGATCAGCTCCCCGTAAGCAGATGAATTTACTTCTGGATGCTCAATTCTGTTCATTGGTATACTTGCCTCTCATTGTACCAGTGCTAGGCTATTATGACGACTGGTCATGTGGCAGGTTTTGAGATTGGGAAGTGATAGGCCTCCTACTTTGCTCTTCCTTTTTAGTAGTACTCTGCTTATTTCAGATCTCTTTTTTCAATATTAAGTTGATGATTAGTTTTTCTGTCTCTAAAGAATGATGATGAAATCTGGATAGGGATTGCTTTATATCTGTAGATCACTTTTGGTAGGATTGACATTTTCAAAATGTTAAGTCTTTCTATCCATGAGCATGGCATATTCTTCCTATCATGTAGATCTCTTTTGGTTTCTTAGAATAGCTGTGCTTTTGTATTTTCTTTATATATAAGTCTTTTTTTTTCGGTCTCTGGTTACTTTTATTCCTAAGCAGTTCATCTTTTGGGAGGATATTGTAAATGATGTTTTCCTGATTTCCTTTTCAAAGTTCTCTTTGTCAGTTTTTTATATATTGATCTTCTACCGTGCCACTTTGTTTAATATTTCTATTAGTTTCCGTGGTTTTCTTGTTGAGTGTGACATCTTCTATATGTCAAATCACATCATCTACAATTAAAGATAGTTTTACTTCTTCCTTGCTAATCTCTATGCGACCTTTTATTTCTCTTTCTAGGGTTTCCAATACAGTATTGAATAGACGGGATGATTAAGGACACCCTTGTCTAGTTCTCATTTGCTGTGGGAAAAGCCTCTGTCTGTTGAGATTAATGTTGGTTGTTTTTTTTTGTGTGTGTAAATGTTCTTAATTATGTTGAGAAATGTCCCTTGTGTTCCTATTTAGCTGAGCCTTTGTATCAAGAATGGGTACTGGATTTTGTCAAGTGCTTTTTCTGCATCAATTCATGACCATGAGATTTTCTTTTTTTAAAAAAATTTAAGTGATGGAGTACATTGGCTGTTTTTCTAATGCTGAATAATTTTTACAAACCTTAAATGAATCCTATTTGGTCATGATGTAATATCACTATTTTGATATGTTGTTGGATTCTATTTGTTAGGGTTTTGTTGAAAATTTTGCATCTTCATTCATAATGGATGTGGTCTATCATGGTTTTTTTTAGTGGTTTCTTTACCAGATTTTGGTATCTGGATTATACTTGCTTTGCAGAATGAAATCAGGAACATTCGATACCATTCTATGATTTGGAATAGCTTGTATAGAATTGGTGTCAGCTTTCTCTGAATGGTAGAATTTGACAGTGAGCTCATCTGGCCTGCGATTTTTATTGTAGTTACCTTTTAATTTTTCTTTTTTTGTGATAAGACTGTTCAAATTTTGTGCTTCAGATCATGTTAGTTTAGGTTGATAGTGTGTTTCTAGAAAATTGTCTTTCTTCAATTTTTTTCAGATTTGTTGGAGTGCAAATCTCCATAGTATCCTGCTATTATCCTTTATATTTCAGTTGGTTCTTTTGTGATGTCAGCAATTTACTATTCATGTTTTTGCATCTCCTTCTTTTCCTTTGTTAAGTTTGCCAGTGGTTTGTCAATTTTATTAATCCTTTCATATAACAACTTATTGATTCTTTCTATTGTTTTTACTCTTTTCTATTCATTGATTTCATCTTGAATCTTTTTTATTTCTGTTCTTCTGGTGACTATAGAATATTTCTTGCTGCTTAAAAAAAATTGGTGGAGATGTTGGGATAAGATGTTGATTTTGGTTCTTTCTTCTTTTTTGATATATATGTTTTTTGCTATAAATTATCCTCTGAGAACGGCTTTTGCTATATCTGAAATATTTTGGCATATTTGGTTTTCACTCTCACTTGATTCAAACAATTTAAAAAATTAATGTTACATTTCTTTTATTGTTGTGTCATTGAGTTGGTTCCAACTCAGCGAACTTCTATAGGGTTTCCAAGAAGCAGCACGTGAGTTGGAACTACTGACCTTGTGAAACAGACCTTTCAGTCCAGTGCTTAGCCTACAGTGCCACATCATCAAGAGTCCTTTCTTCTAATACCCAGTAGTTTTTAAGCAGGATACTATTCCATTTTCATATATTTGATTTTAGTTTCCTTGATCTTCCTATTGTTGATTATCATTTTATGATATTTTTATATGTTAAATTTTACTGAAGCTTGTTTGTGGTCCAACATATAATCTAGTCTTGAGAATGTTCCATGTGTGCTGGGGCAAAAAAAAAAATAATAATAATGTTGTTCCATTGTTGAGTGAAGTGTTTTGTAAAAATTTATGAGGTCAAGTTGGTTGATTATGTCTTTTAGACATTTTGTATTTTTTGTGTGTCTTTTTAGTTCTGTCTTCTACTGGAAAAAAAATTGTATATGGCATCCCATTTCTATTTTTGCTGCAAGGTTTCTGCTGAGAAATCAGAGCTTAACCTTATTTCATTTATAGGTAACTTTTTACTTTTTCTAAGCTTCTTTCAGAATTCTTCCTTTGCAAAGTTTGATTATGACATGCCTTGGTGATTTTTCTGGATTTCTCTATCTTATTTGTAGTTCATTGAGATTCTTGACTGCGTATCGTCTGACCTTTTATGATACTGGGAAAGTGGTTCTTTTCTCTGTGCTTTCTTCTAGTCTCCTTTCACTCTAAAATTCCCTCCACATGTAGATTATTCCTTTTGATAATGTCCCACATAATTCTTAGGCTTTCTTCATTTTTTTTTTTTTTAAGTATTATTCTTCTAACTGATTTGTACTAAGAGGTTTATCTTCAAGTTTTTAAATTCTGTCTACCATTGTTTAACTCTACTCCTTTGCCCTTCCAATGTATCATCTATCTCTGAAGTTTTAGTATAATTCTCCTAGATTTCTACTTGCTATTTGTGTAGGATTAAATTTTCCATGTGCTTTGTCATTTTTTTTCTTAAAAGAAAAAAAATACTATTTTACTGTGAAATGGATGAAGGTTTACACAGCAGATCATCTATTGTATATCCCTATGCATTTTGTTTTATGTAACCTGATTGCAATCTCCACAAAGTACCATTACTTATCCACTTACTCCTTTTACTTCCTGTTTTCATATTCCTTCTTTCCTAACCCTTCTAAACTTTGTTCTTGGGTAAATGCTACTCTTTTGATCACAAGCAGTTGATTATTCTAAGAATACCCTTATAAACCTATCTACTGTTGAATGAAAATAGAGCAATAGGATGAGTTCATTTCTAGACCTAAAGTGTGACTATCACCCATAATTTTGGGTTCTACCAGTGTCTATCCACTCAGTAAATTTGATCATTTTTATGATTTAGAGTTTCATTGTTTTGTACTGATTTTCTGAATTTTAGAATTTTGTCTGTGTTTTCCTTGATCTTTTTGCTAACCTGTAAAATTGTCTTAAGTATAATTCTTTTGATTTCTTATCAGGCTGTTCCAATACCAGTTTTTTCTCAGAAAGATTTTCTGGTTCTGAATTTTCATCACTTGTGTGAGCTACCTTGTCCTGTTATTGTGTGTGAAGTGACATTTTCTGTTGTCTCTGAGATATTGTGTTTTTTTTTTGTTTTTTTTTTTTGGTGATGTATATTGATGTGTTTTGTCTTTTTTTTTTTTAATATGACAGGAAAAGAGAAACTGATATCTTTATTTTAGGTTCCTAAACAATAATTTGCCTAA
>NW_006408659.1:5241724-5246631 GCF_000296735.1 Chrysochloris asiatica | reverse complement strand
TTTATTTTTATATTTCTGGTCAGGTATGGTTGATGTGTTTCTCGCTAGTTTGGTAGTGTTCAGGAGCTCATCATCTCTCTCCTGATTATGGGGTAGGCTGGGTAGTGGGTGGGAACATGTTCACAGGTCTGTTTACTTTCTATGTAGAGTAGTTGAGGGTGGGCTCAGTGTTGGCTGCTGTCTGTCCCTGAATAAGTAATATAGGAGTGGATGGTTGTCACATTTGCTCAACAGGAGAGACAGTAAGAGGGGTAAGTATGGTTGTGTAGTATAGATGTGGTTGACACTTTCTTCCATATAGGACCAAAACCAACAACAAAAAAGAAAGAAATGTGAAAAAAGAAAAGAGAAAGAGAAAAGGGTTGGGGGGCAGGACAATAAAGGAAGAGAAAAAGAAAGCTGGTGCAGAGTAGCAACAGTGCAGTTAGTGTTCCCTATCCATGGTGGCACACACTGCCAGCCATCAGGTCACTGGTGTCATGGCATTCAGTCCACGGTGGTATACTCCACTGGCTGCATTAGAGCAGTGCTGGAGTTCTTGGTCTGCAGATATGTGCACTATGGTACACAGATATGTCCAGCTAACTACACATACACACACAAGCACACTGTGATATGTAGAACCAATGAGCACTAGGTGTGTAATTCACAGGAGTGCACATGTCTAAAATGAGTCGTTGAACCACGAGTTAGAATCTCTCTAACCTCAGTAGTAGTGGGTACACTTCATTTGTTGTTACTAACTTTATGACATTGGAAATGTGGAGGAATTCAGGCCAGGCAGACAAACTAACAGGTCAGGATCATGAGACAGGGTGATGTCATAGACTTTGGGTAGGAAGAGTAGGCGATGGCAAAACTCCTGATCAGGAGGGTGTGGGAATATGGGGGCAGATCACACTTGCCTGGTTGTGAGTCACCAGTATGGGTACTATTGTAGTCCTGAGTGAGAAGAGCTGACTATCTGGTTTCTGCCCCTATCACAAAGATGTTTGCAATCATTCAAAATGACCATGTTGTACCTGGCTAGATGGCAATTCGCCACTCCATATGTTTCTTGTTTACTGTTTTTTGTTTCTTCCTCTAATTAGTATTTGACCTACTTCTTCATACTTTTCTTTGAGACTTAAGGTTTCAGTTAGTTTCTCAGGCCTTTGTTGCAAGAAGTCTGGGTAGAATGTCTGCCTAGTGTGCCATCTAGGATTCATCCTCTCAATTGAGTTTTAGCTGTTCAGTGACAGTTAGTAAATGGATGGCCTACCTCAGAGATACCTTCCAGAGAAAAGAGAAAATGGTTGGCATAGAGAGTCTTCTAAAACTGTAATTAATGGTATAGTTCCATTGCCTATCATTTTACCACCTTGCATCCAGAACCTGACTTTAAGTGATCCCTGTAAGCACACACCCCGTGGTACATTTCTGCACGTTTCACTGAAGAAGACTGCATTTCTCCTCTAATTACCATCACAAGAGCTCCCATTATGGTTTGACCCTAGTAATTTAGTTATATTTATGCTGCTACAATGCAACAAATAGATAATAATGAATACTGATGCAGCTTAGGTTTAAAGCAAACTATAATTTAGTAGGTTTAATGAAGACACCAGAAACAGTAGTATATAAAAACATATTCACATTATGAGGGAAAAAAAGAGAAAAACTTGAATGTTTCATATTCTCAAAGCTCCATTTTATACTTGGAAGCTCTCCTGGAGATCTAGACATACATTTTCATCTTTCATTTACCGAGTCTAACTGTATTTTTCAAATGACGAAAAAGAGTTGAATGACTTAGTAAATCAAATGGGAAGCTTATTTGGCAATCTAATCTCATAATAAATGTAGTAAATAAAAATTTAAAAACAAGGTGTCTAGTCAAGATGTTAATTGATCCATTAAATAAATCTGGGCTCATGACTGGAGCTTCTTTGAAAGGTAGCTAAGACTGTTACTGCACCTGCAAATTATAGTCAAATCCAGTTATCATGTCAAAATGAACAAAGCTCAATGAGAAACTGCTTCCATGCAAGTAGCAGGAAAAAAAGGGGGGGAGGGTATGATTGTGTTTCATTACATGTTAACAACAGTGACACTCTTCTGGAAAGACTAAATTTGGGGATCATTGAGATAGAGCTAGAAGAAATGTACTTTTCCAAGTGTTCCAAGGGAGTTGAACACCCTTTACCCTTAATTGAATAACAGAGATAAGATACACAAAAAAAGATAAAATTGCCTCGAATTTCATATAACATCTTTATAATTTTCATGGCACATTTCTTGATTTTCATTTGTCCAGTGAATAACCTTAGGAAGAAATCCAAGATGCACTGAAGACGTTGTTGAAAAACAAGGCTTCAGGAATTGTAAAACTACAAATCGAAATATTTCAATAAACGGATGTAATATTAAAGGCACTCTCTGTAATGTGCCCAGAAATTTGGAAGACAGCTATCTGCCAAGTGATTAGAAGAAATCCTTATTTGTGCCAGTTTCAAAGAAAGGTGACCCAGTGAAATGCGGATATCACAGAACAATATCATTAATATCACATGCACACAAAATTTTGCTGAAGTTTTTGTTGTTAGGTGCTATCAATTCAGTTCCAACTCGTAGTGACACTATGCATGGAAGAACAAAACACTGCCAAGTCCTGGGTCACCCTCACAATCATTGTTCTGCTTGAACCCATTGCTGCTGCCACTGTGCCAATCCAGCTCACTGGGGGTCTTACGCTTTTTCACTGACCCTCTATTTTAGCTGGTATGATTTCCTGCTCCGGGGCTAGTCCCTACTGATAATATGTCCAAAGTATGAAAGACAAAGTTTCACCATCCTAGCTCCTAAGGCACATTCTGGCTGTACTTCTTTCAACACAGATTTGTTTGTCCTTTTGGCAGTCCATAATACTTTTAATATTCTTCTCCAATACCATAACTGAAATGTATTGATTCTTCTGTGGTCCTCCTTATTCACTGTCTAACTTTCACATGTACATGAGGCTATTGAAAATATCATGGCTTGGGTCAGGCATACCTTAGTCCTCCAAGAGAAAACTGACATCTTTGCTCTTAAAGACTTTAAAGAGGTCTTGTGCAACAGATTTGCCTAATGCAATATGATAACAATATGATTTCTTGACAGTTGCTTCCATGAGTGCTGATAGTGGATCCAAACAAAATAAAGTCTTGAGAACTTCAAACTTTTATCCAATTATCATGATGTTATTTACTGGTTCAGGAGTGAGGATTTTTGTTTTCTTTACATTGAGGTGCAACCCTGTGGTCTTTGATCTTCATCAAGAAAGGCTGTATCATCTGCATATCACAGGTTGTTAATGAGTCTTCCTCTAATCCTGATGCCACATTCTACTTCATGTAATCCAGCTTCTTAGATTATTTGCTCAACATACAGATTGAAAAAACAGAGGGAAAGAACACAACCTGGCACACACCTTTTCTGATTTTAAACCATTCAGTATCCCCTTGTTTTGTTCAAACAACTTCATGGTGATCTATGCATAAGTTCTTCTTGAACACAATTAAGTGTTCTGGAATACCCATTCTTCACAATGGTACTGATAGCTTATCATGATCCTCACGGTCAAAAGGCTTCACATATCAATAAAGCACAGTCAAATATCTTTCTGATATTCTCTGATTTCTGCCAAGATCCATCCGACTTCAGCAATGATGTCCCTCATTCCACATCCTCATGTGAATTTGGCTTGATCATCTGACAGTTAGAAGGATATCATTGCTGACATCACATGGATCTTAGCTAAAATCAGAGAACATTAGAAAGAAGTTTCCTTTTACTTTATTGACTATGCAAAGGCATTCAACTGTGTAGATCAGAACAAGGGATTGATTGATAACACTGGGAAGAATGGGTATTCCAGAGCACTAAATTGTGCTCATGAGGAACCTGTACGTAGACCAAGAAGCAGTCATTAGGAAAGAATAAGGGATACTGAATGGTTTAAAATCAGGAAAGGTGTGTGCCAAAATTGTATCCTTTCACCACATTTATTCAATCTGTATGCTGAACAAATTATCTCAGAAATTGTATTATGTGAAGAAGAATGTGGCATTGGAGGAAGACTCATTAACAACTTGTAATATACACACACCACAATCTTGTTTGCTGGAAGAAAAGAGGACTTAAAAATACTTATAGATGAAGATCAAAGACTACAGCCTTCAGTATGAATTGAACCTCAATGTAAAGAAAATGAAAATCTTCATAACTGGATCAATAAATAACATCATGATATTTGGAGAAATTATTTAAGTTGTCAGAATTCATTTTGCTTGTATCCAAATCAATGCTCATGGAAGCAGAAGCCAAGAAATTTAAATACATATTGCCTTAATCTCATCTGTTACACAAGACCTATTTTAAGTCTTAAAGAACAAAGATGTAACTTTGAAGACTAAAGCATGTTTGACTCAAGCACATATATCAATCACCTCATATGTGCATGAAAGTTGGACAATGAATAAACAAGATCATAGAAGAATTGATGCATTTGAATTTTCTAGTGTTGGTGAAGAATATTTAAAGTATCATGGACTGCCAGAAAACCAACAAATTTGTCTTAGAAGAAGTACAGAATGCAAGAATGGTGAAACTTAGTCTCTTGTGTTTTCAACACATTGTCAAGAGGGACCAGTCCCTGGAAAAAGACTCATGCTTGGGATCAATGAAAAAGAGGAAGACCCACGATCACTAACCATTAGAGAGATGCAAATCAACACAACAATGAGATATAATCTCACACCAACAATAACAGCACAGATGAAAATGTAGAGGACAATAAATGCTGACAGGGATGGGCGAGACTGGGACACTCCTGCATTGCTAGTGGGACTGCAAAATGGTCCAACCTCTCTGGAAAGCAATATGGC
>NW_006408659.1:5240755-5241285 GCF_000296735.1 Chrysochloris asiatica | reverse complement strand
GGAGGGAGGGGAAGGTGGAGCACAAGGCAGGGATTAGACACAGGAAAGTTTGAGTGCTGGGGTAGAGGGCAATATACAAGAAGGGAGAGGGGAATGGAAGAACAAAGCAGATGGGAGAACAATTAGGCAGGTTTGAATGGACTAAGTGGGACAGAGGTAAAGAATGATGTATGCACAACCTGGCAACAACAGGGCTCTGGGATGCAGAGATTGAGACATGGTTGGAATGGGGAAAGGGGTATAATGTTAAGATGCTTGGCTGTCTTTTGAATCTTGGTTTTCCTTGCATTATAATATGAAATAGACACTGGAGGGTGAGAGAAAGGAATAGTCAGAAACATCACCATAGAAAGCTTGTAAGTCTGTCTTCTGTCTTTTTAAAGTGTTGAAGAGCAGAGATGTCAGCTTGAGGACTAAGGTGCACCTGACCCAAGCCATGGTATAACTGATTGGAATACCTAAAATGGGGCTACAACGTGCCCAGTGAAGGAGGCTTCCTGCGGAGCCTCTGCAATACAAAAGACTATAGG
>NW_006408659.1:5232665-5240263 GCF_000296735.1 Chrysochloris asiatica | reverse complement strand
ACACAGAGTAGACAGGGATGGGCAACTTGGACATTGGCTACCCAAAATGGGGGGAGCGGGGGCTACAAAGGCAAGAAGTGACTTGCTTACAAGCTTTCAAGAGGGAACCCAGAGCCAGGGAGCCTGGAGGAAGGCAGAATCTCCAGTGAGTACTATCCAGTCTGTCTAGGCGGAGCTGATGAAATGAAATGCAGATGGGTCTCTTGTGATACAATAGTGAACAATTGTTATCAAGACTGATTGTAGGGGTTGGAAATGTAAAGTAGATGTTTTATAGCAAGGAAGGGAGTGATTAACTTTCCAGTCTAGGAGCAGAGGTCCCTAGGACCATCAAGGGAGAAGAGCCTAGAGCGGGACCCTACCCAGGGAAGCAGTGATACCTGAGACAGAGGCAGAGATGATGATGTGGAGTGATGGAGCAGCTGGGGACTTTAGATCCAAAAAGGCAGAGCAAATGTGTGCTGAAGACGTGGTGGGGGGGACTAGTGTAAAGGGCAGAAAGGGCAGGCTTGCAGGGTATACCCTTTCGTTGGATGATGATGCCTGGAGGGGATTGTAACCATGGCAATGAGACGGTATATGATAGAATTAATGTAAAACTAATGTTCTCCCATGTAAACTATCATATAATTCACAAAACAATAATAAATAAATAAAAGAAAGGAGAAAAAAATAAGTAAGTTGCCATCTAGTATTACAGAATAGAAATGCTCCATATAGCAATCTTTACAGAAGCATTTGGCCAGATCTTTCTTCAGCAGAACTGCTGGGTAGACTCAAACCACCAACCTTTAGGGTAGCAGTCTAACACAGACTGTTCATACAACTCAGAGACTTTTATACATTTTCTTGTTGTTAGGTGCTGTCAAGTCGGTTCCAACTGTACTTCTTCCAACATAGATTTGCTTCTTCTGCTTGCAGTCCATGGTACTTTCAAAATTCTTTGCCATCACCATAATTAAAAAGCATCGATTCTTCTATGGTCTTCCTGATACATTGTCCAACTTTCACATGCATATGAGGTAATAAAATACCATGTCTTGGGTTAGAAGGACCTTCATCCAGAAACTGACATCTTTGCTTTTTACCTTTATTTTAGACGTTTTTCGCAGTAAATTTGCCTAATTCAATATGTCATTTGGTTTCTTGACTGCTGCTTCCTTTAGTGTTGATTGTGGATACAAGCAAAATGAAGTCTTGGACAATTTCAATCTTTTCTCAGTTTATCATGATGCTATTTCTTGGGCCTACTGTAAGGATTGTTGTTTCATACACTTTTAGCATCCTTAAAGGAATCCTGTGTGGTGCGGTAGGATAAGCCCTCAACCTCAAGTTTGGTTGGAAATGCAAGGTCAGTAGTTCAAACACGCGAGCTAAACCCTACACAAGGTTACTATGAGTCAGAACCATCTTGATGGCACTTAACAACAACAGAATTCTTGAAAGTTTGGTTCATGCCAGGAGTTTGGGAACACTCATGTTTCAAAACTCTCTTTTCATAAGGAAGCAGGAAGGAATATCAGTTGCTCCTTCCCATTATCATTCAAGGAGTCCTGGAATAATGCTGTAGGATAAGCATTAGACCACAAGATCAGTTTGAACTGCAAGGTCAGAGGTTCAAACCCACCTGCTGCTCCTTGGAAACGTTATGCAGGGTACCTATGAGTCGGAACCAACTCAACAGCACTTAACAATGACATTATCCAAAGGAGACGTGGTGGCATAATAGAGTACAAACAAGGCTGCTAACTGCAAATTCAGCAGTTCAAATCCACCAGCTGCTCCACAGGAGAAAGATGAAGCTTTCTACTCCCATAAAAATTTACAGTCTTGGAAACCCTGTACAGGATCACTATGGATCAGAACCAACCCCACACACAGCAGCAGCAATATCACCCAGCAAGAGACAGACCTGAAAATCTGATTTCACAAAGATTAAATCCAAGTTGGAGTCGTGGTGTGGTGGTTAAGCCAAGGTCAGTCTGAACTCCAAGGTTGGCAGTTCAAACTCTCAGCTGCTCCTCGGAAACCCTATGAGTCAGAACCAACACTATAGCACTTAACAACAACAACGACATAGCGAAGAAAATCCTATGGGGGTCTGACACATGGGGGTCACTGTAGGTTGAAATAGATTTGGCACCTCACAGCAAGAGTGTCATCAAGTGTTCTGCAGAAGAACAGTACTGGTTTCTAAATAGTGGGGACAATAAAACACTGTTTGGTAAAAGATTGATTGATTGGTTAAAAAGTAGCATGTAATTTGTATTAGCTTTTGCTCTGATTTACATCATAAACTTTCTTCTCCTCCACAATAAAATTCACAAATAACAACAACAAAAAAGAGGAAGACCCCAACTAAATAGACTGATATAGTGGCAGCAACAATGGGTTCAAACATAACAGTTTTGAGGATGGCACAGGGCCAGGCAGTGTTTTGTTCTGTTGTGCAGAGAATCAGTATGAGTTGAAACTAACTCAACAACAATGTTGTCCTTAACCACAATGATGAGAAACCATCTGGAGAAATGGGAAAGCAAGGAGAAACCTGGTTCCCTGGATGATTCATGACTGTGAAGAAAAGGAAGTAAACCAGTGGACTTAATAGTTCTTCCCTGATTTTTATCCACCCTGGTCTATTTCAAACATATTTTTTATCTCATGAAGTAACTTCAACAGTTATCAATTTCTGAGGATAACAGCATTAATAGAGTGACAAATAATTGTAATAAGAATTTTACTAATGGTCTAAGGGCCATTTTAAATTATCTGGGGCTATTCAGGTTCAACTGAATTCCAAACAGTCATTCTAAACAGATTTCTCCAATTTTTCTCATTGTTGAATAGTTCTCAACTATTTCATGCCCCAATAGGCCCACATTCCTATTTGAAGTCCATATCTGGGTAGCAGATTAAGAGAAAAAGGACAGAGGCCAAAATTAAAATTACAAAAATATTTATTTTAATTTGATCTGTTTCCCTATGTCACTCATCAATGCAAATCAGGAATAATTCCTGGCCAGATGGCATCTTGATCCATCAACTACCCTTTCTCTATGCCAAGTGAGTTAGCTATTTAGCTGTATAGGTAGCTCTTCATCTGAGAGTGATTTAAGTATCCAATATTAAAAGGTGAAGCTACTATATTTTGCTCCACCTGCAATACTCTTTTCTATCTTTGTAATTGGATTTCCTGATGAGAGTAAAGCTGCAGTGAGGACAGATGTTCTTGAGATTAAAAAGGAAAACAAGGCTAAGGACAGAAGAGAATGTATAAACAAAGGGGGTGATTTGCATAGTCAAAAATCAAATTTGTGTGCTTTGGATTTCATAATGTTTCCTATTAAAATAGATCAAGTTAAGCATTTAATTCCAACAGAACTTCACTTTCTTACAGAGGCAGGAGAGACGAGGGCATGAATGAAGTTTGCCCCTATCAAACTTAATGTGCATCCCCAACAGCTAATTCCAGAAATATCAATGATTCATCAGAAGAGTCTCCCCGCTGAAGCCTATCAAGGAGTTACAACAAAGCAAAATGCAGGAACTTTCTGATTCAATATGTGTGCTCCAACTCTGGCTCAAAGAGGATGAGTTTTCCCTCAAATAGATGAAATGCCGTAAATAATAAAATAAAATAAAGTAAAACAAACAAAACAAAACAAAAGTTCCCTTGTGATCTCCCAATCAGATACATGTTTCAAGTATTAATCTTCCTCACCTATATATATTAGCTCCATCCATCAGTTTTATAATGAAGTTGACTTGCAACTGAGATACATTATGTCTTTCACTACTCATGATGAATTCCAGATGTTCAGATGAAATAATGGTGATCCCCTGTAGAAATGGTGGACCAGAGCAGCAAAGAAAGTAAGCAAAATGAGCAAGCCAGGCACTGCAAATGACCATAATGATTTCAACTGCGAAGGGACAGAAAAGCACATGGAGAGGCACTGGACTGATACAACAAACAGCCCTCTGAAGTAGTCAGGTGAAAGCCCTGGCAATTTACATTGAAGTCAAACCTGCTCACTGTAAAGCATATTATGAATGGAATAATTCAAGAAGAAATCTAGCACCATACCATTTTCATAACTGTAATCCTATGCTATGTCTCCAGTTTCAAGTAAAATATAAATCATAATGTTAATACTGGTTACTGTTTTCACTTAAAAACAAATAAAGTTCTATATAGTCTAAAGTATTAGTAAATAAAACATGAATAGTCTTTTACATCATTTAAGATGGCTCTCGTGCATACAGAATTTGAAAATGCAATTATAAATGTCATAACTTACATGAATCAGATTTACAGAGCATACAAATATATACAGATGTGTATCAATGAGCTTATGTTTATGTTTGTACTTTACATGGTGAACAGAAAGCACAGCTTATAGTCTTTTTGGCATTTTACTTAAGTATCATCTTTCAGGCCTTGTAAAAGGTAGTTAAGTTGAAGTTCACATCAATGCTGGACCAAATGATGAGTGCTGCGCCAGCTCTTTGTGGTTCTCTACGAAAGCCATAAAGTAATCTGTCCAAATAACTGACTCTCATCCACAAAGCACAGGTGACAGTCTCCTTTCATGCACACCAAAGCGAGCAAGAGAAAAATAAATTGTACTACCATTAAAAACATGCCAAATAATATTTTTTCCATCTGCTAAGCCTAGCTAGCGCCTGTGATAAGTGAACCAATAGATTTCCATGCTCACACTTGAAGAGTAGAAGCCGCAAGAAATTAATTAGCATTAACACAACAGTAGTCAATTGGATTTCTCTCTGTTAGACAATAATCAAAACCCATAAACAGAGCATGCACCTAGTATAACACTCATACTTGTGGGTCTTCAGATGGGGCTGCTTATAATGAAATTGGTCTGCTACATATCTTAGCAAAGGGGACTTTATCTCCCAGGTTCCATGCTGCTAAAGCCAAGGTTAGGAGTTCCATGCTGCCTCATTTTTCTTATGTCCCTACCACAAACAAAGACAACACATAATTTTATTTTTGAACTGAATCAATTAGTTTAAAATAGAGATCATTTAAAAGACAGGAAATAAAGAAAATACCTATGTGGATGTCATTATGGATTCTGAAATTTGCTCTTGAAAATAGAGAAGATATAAGTGAAATTTACAAAGACCTAGAATTAGAACACCAAACACGCTCAGCATTTCTCAAGCTGAACGAACTGAAGAAGAAATTCCAGCCTTGACTTGATATCTGGGCAATATTGAAGGGTTCTATGAAACATTGTGAAGCTCAGGTTTTCCACAATACTTAACTGTGCTCATAAAAATCTGTATATAGATAGTCACCAGAATGGAGGTATACAGACAGCAAGGGACCAATGAACAGCTACCAAAAGAAAAGAATGTCCACACCTTTATCTCCGCGGTTCTGCCAGGCGTCTGTGGCCGCTCCGATCCTTCCCCCGCTTGGTCTCACCAAAGATGTCGGCCCCTAGAGCAGCTGAGCATCCCGAACCAGAAAGCAACGGATTTCTTGCTTCTGCCACAAATTCCCCAGCTGTAAGCCTTCCAACCTTCTAAATATTCCTTTATAAGTGGTTCAGAGTTCTGGGACCCTCCCCTGAGCCTGCTTGTTCCTGTATTCTGTGTTGTTGCTGACTGAACTCCTTAACGCACTTCCACCTGATCTGCCATCTTGTTTGTTGTGTCGCACCTGTGCTTTCTTACAGAGGACTATTGTGCCAGTGACTATTATTCTGTTATGATGTGCACCTGTGCGTTCCTTCAGAGGAACATTGTGCTGGTGAATGTTTTTCTATTATGATGTGCACCTGTGCATTCTTACAGCGGCACATTGTGCCCGTGAATATTGTTCTATGATGATGTGCACCTGTGCGTTCCTTCAGAGGAATATTGTGCTGGTGAATATTTTTCTATTATGATGTGCACCTGTGCATTCTTTCAGCTGCGCAAGGACTGTTTTAAGAGAGTTTGTCGGGAAACCTTACTCCATCTGCCCTCCAGCACTGTTCTTACCGCTTCAAACTTCTTTTTGTTTCCCAGACTCAAAGAACATTGAAAAGAAACAAAATTTGAGTTCTTCAAAGATGCCAAAAATGTTGTTTTGACAGAAAATTCTGAAAAGTGCAGAATTCTTCAGGGAACATTCACAGAGATGGAAACACTACCTTCAGAACTCTACAGACCTAAATGGAGGAGTGTTGAAAAACAATTCACTTTTTTTTGATATTTAAATTAAAAAAAATGTTTTATTGTGAATTATGTGATAGTTTACATGGTAGAACATTAGTTTTATATATTTTTTTAAAAATCTGTACATAGACCAATAGACAGTCCAACAGGACAAGGAATATTAAAAGGTTTTAAATCAGGAAAGGTGTGTTGAATCAGGGTTGTATCCTTTGACCACACATTTAATTAGTATGTTGAGCAAATAACATGAGAAGCTTGATTATATGAGGAAGAATGTGGAATGTGGAATCAGGATTGGTGGAATGCTCATTAACAGCAGATGACACAATGGTGTTTCCTGAAATTAAAGAGAACTTGAAATATTGATGAAGATAAAAGACAATAGTCTTCAGTATGGACTGTACCTCAAAATATCAACGATGAGGTAGTGAAGAAACCAAAAGACATATTTCATTAGGTAAATCCTTTGCAAAAGGATTTAAAGTATTAAAGAGAAGTCTCTTTCTCTTCGTCATCTTCCCTGTTCCTCTATAGCTGCAGACATGAAGGTCGAACTATGCAGTTTCAGCAGGTACAAATATACCCCAAATATGGGAGACACTATACCAGGACCCACAGGAAGGTTTTCCAGTTTCTTAATGCAAAATGCAAGTCTGCATTCCTTTCCAAGAAGAATCCTCAGCAGATAAACTGGACTGTCCTCTACAGAAGAAAGCACAAAAGGGGCAATTGGAAGAAATTCAAAAGAAAAGAAACTGCTGTGCAGTCAAATTCCAGAGAGCCATCACTGGTGCATCTCTTGCTGATATAATGGTGAAGAGAAACCAGAAGCCTGAAGTTAGAAAGGCTCAATGAGAACAGGTCATCAGGGCTGCCAAGGAAGCAAAAAGGCTAAGTAAGCATCTAAAAAGACAGTAATGGCTGCTGCTAAGGGTCCCACAAAGGCAGCACCTAAACAAAAGATTGTGAAGCAAAGATGTCTCTTTGAGGACTAAGGTGTGATTGACCCAAGACAGGGTATTTTCAATGACCTCATATGAAAGTTGGAAAAAGAATAAAGAATATATAGAAAAACTGATGTATTTGACTTATGTTGTTTGGAGAAGAATATTGAAAGTATAATGAACTGCTAGAAGTACAAACAAATTTGTCTTGGAAGAAGTACAGAAGGCTCCTTAGAAGCAAGGATGACCTCTGTTCGTTGGACATGTCAAAAGAGACCAGCCCCTAGAGAAGGACATCATGTTTAGTAAAGTGGTAGTCAGTGGAAAAGAGGAAGACCCCCTATGAGATGGAGGGACACCTTGACAGCAACAGTGGATTAAAATGTAACCACGTGAGAATGGCACAGGACTGGGCAGTTTTTCCTTGTGTTGTATATAAGGTTGCTAGTAGTCACAATC
>NW_006408659.1:5232055-5232565 GCF_000296735.1 Chrysochloris asiatica | reverse complement strand
ACTCCCATAAAGATTTACACCCTCGGAAACCCTGTACAGGGTCGCTATGGGTCGGAACCGACTCAACGGCACTTAACAACAACAACAACAATCAATTTGGCTAATATTGATATCCTAGTATTATAAGTCATCCAGTTCATTAACACAGAGTATCCTTCCATTTATTTAACTCTTACTTAATCTTCTTCAGCAGTATTTTATAATTTTCATTGTATAAGTCTTTCATATCCCTACTTAAATTCATTCCTATTTATTCTCTTGTTGTTGTTGTTGTTAGGTGCCATCGAGCCAGTACCAACTCATAGCAACCCTATATACAACAGAATGAAACACTGACCAGTCCTGGGCCAACCTCACAATTGTTGCCACACTTGAGCCCAATGATGCTGCCACTTTGCCAATCCATCTCGCTGGAGCTCTTTCTCTTTTTCTCTGACCCTCCACTCTACCAAACATGATATCCTTCTCCAGCGACTGGTCCCTCCTAACACTCTGTCCTAAGTGTGAGAG
>NW_006408659.1:5227801-5230513 GCF_000296735.1 Chrysochloris asiatica | reverse complement strand
CATTCCACAGGAGAAAGATGAAGTTTTCTGCATCTGTAAAGATTTATAGCCTCAGAAACCCTATGCAGAGTTGCTATAAGTCAGAACTGACTCCATGGTATACCACCACCTCCATAAATATATGTATATATGGTAAGGAGCTGTGGTAGCGTAGTGGTTACGAATCGGTCTGTGAACCTTAAGGTCAGCGGTTTGAAACTACCAGCTGCTCTGCGGGAGAAAGATGAGGCTTTCTACTCCTGTAAAGATTTATACCCTCAGAACCCCTGTACAGGGTCGCTATGGGACTTGAAAAAGCTTATGGACAAGTTCCATTATCTTTTAAATCAATTTTTCCATGATAATTTAAATTTTAAACTTGTATCTCTATCTAATATGGTCAGTTCAAGTAGTATGGTGTCTTAAATGGGAGTCAAATATATTAATCAAACTAGACAAAGGAATTGCAAGTACTGAATCTCAATGTTTTCTCTAACTCTTAAAGATCAACATCCTTGGCTTTGTTGTTGTTGTTAGTGCTATCAAGTTGGTTCCAACTCAGCGACCCTGTATAGGGTTTCTGAGGAGTGGCTGGGAGGTCTGAACTAGTGGTTGATATCAACTTTGCTGTCCACGCATTATCTAGAGCACCACACCATGACTCTATCCTAGGCATTAGTGAGCTGAAATGAATTGGATTGGCCATTTTGAATCCAACAATCATATGGTTTACTATGCCAGAAATGAAGACGAATAGTGTCACAGTCATCATCAAAAAGAGCATTTCAAGATCTATGTTGTCTGTGATAGAATAATACCCATTTCATTTACCTATAAGGAAGACCATTTAATACCGCTATTATTCATATTTATGCAACAACTGCCAAAACTAGCGTTGATGAAAGTTTAGAATTCTACCAACTTGTTCAGTCCAAAATTGATCAAATATGCACTCAAGATGCAGTGATCATTATCGGTGACTGGAATGCAAACTTTGGAAACAAAGAGTAAGGATCTTTAGTTAGAAAGTCTGGCCTTGGTGAAACAAATTATGCTGGAGATCACACGATAGAATTTTGTAAGACCAATGATTTCTTCATTGCAAATAATTTTTTTCAAAAACATTAAAGGTGACTTTATACATGGACCTCACTAGATGGAATAAACAGGAGTCAAATTGACTATATCTGTGGGAAAAACTGATGGAGAAGTTCAGTATAATTAGCTAAAATATGGCCAGAGGCCATCTGTGGAACAGGCCATCAGTTGTTCAAATGCAAGTTCAGACTGGAGTTGAAGAGAATCACAAGAAGTTCAGGAGAGCTAAAATATGACCTTGAGTATATCCTACCTGAATTTAGGCACCATCTCAAGAACAGATTTAATGTATTTAAATTTCCTCATATGTTCGTGAAAGTCAAAGAAAGAATAAAGACCATAGAAGAATCAGTGCACTTGAATTATGTTTGAGAAGAATATTGAAAGTACCATGAACTGCCAGAAGAACAAACAAATCCACCTTAAAAGAAGCACAACCAGAATGTCCCTTAGAAGTGAGGATGGTGAGAATTAGTCTTTCATACTTTGGACATGTTGTCAGGAGGAACCAGTCCTTGGAAACGTGGGTGGTGCATGTGTGCCATCAAGTCAGTTCCAACTTACAGTGATCCTCTGTAGGGTTTCTGAGACTGTAAATCTTTATGGGAGCAGAAATCCTCTGGTGGATTTGATCTGTTGACCTTGTGGTTAGTAGCCCTATATATAACCCATTATGCTCTTAGGGGTCCTTTGGAAAAAGGGAGGGTCAGTGAAAAAGAGGAAGACGCCCATAAAGATGGATTAACATAGTGGCAGAAACAATAGGCTCAAACACAACCATTGTGAAGACAGAGCAGACTAAGCAGTGCTTCGTTCTGTTGTGCATCGGGTTGTTATGAGTGAAAATGGACTTGGCAGTATGTAACAACAACATTCACATGTTAACATAACCTTTGTCTTCATCACAAATAATTTGGAATATCTTTACACAGTTTTGTATATGTAAGAGTTTCTCTAAATGATTTTTTTCTTTTTTCAGTCAACTGTTTCAGTTTATGGTATTGAGCTTGGGAAAATAACCACATTAACCTTTGAATTGATTATTCTATTAGCTCTGAAGTAATATATGACTCAGCTTGCTTATACTACTCTTCCTTTGTGGTAGGAGCATCTGGCTAATGATAATCTAGCAGATTTATGTCCAGGGAAAGTCAGTCAGTACAACCATATCTAGGTGTTGGCTTCAATGACTCTATTCCCTGTGACATCAAAATGCCCTGTCACCTCAGAAAGGAAGGTAAGTTGGAGGCAGCTAACATTCTTCAGCTAACATCCATAGACAAAGGCATGATGTGGAGAGGACTGAGTTCACTGCTAATTTTACTGAATTGAAGGAGAAAAATAATGTAAATCAGGTCATCAACTTGGTCCAATCATAAGGAGAACATTTCCAGCAGTAAAACAGCACTAGTAATTTATCTTTTAATTGTGGTCACTTTAGAATATCTAAACTAATATTTCATTAGTTATGGACTACTGATGTGGTGCTGTAGGATCAGCATTGGACTGGGAACCACAAGGTCAGGAGTTCAAACCCACAAGCTGCTTCTCAGAAACCCTATAAAGGATTGCTATGAGTTGGGACCCAAACAATATATTCATACATTATATGTATATAATAATAATAATTATATA
>NW_006408659.1:5215239-5221846 GCF_000296735.1 Chrysochloris asiatica | reverse complement strand
ATTCTCCAATCCTGATGCCACGTTCTTCTTCATATAACCCAGCTTCTCAGATTATTTGCTCAGCGTACAGGTTGAGTAAGTATGATGAAAGAATACAATCCTGTCGCACACCTTTCTTAATTTTAAAACACGGTGTCTTTCCATGTTCTGTTTATTCTCTTAGATGCTATTTTAAATGGAATCATTTCCCTTATTTCTTTCAGATTTCTCATTTCAATTTCCAAAAACTCAACTGATTTTTGTTCATTGACCTTGTGGCCTACAATTTTGCTAAATTCCTCTATTAAGCTCTAAAAGCTTTTTTGAGGACTCTAGGATTTTCTTATACAGGATCATGTCATCTATGAACAGAAATTATTTTACTTCTTCAAGATATCAAATCTAGATTCCTTGTATTTCTATTTCTTGTCTTATAGCTCTGGGTAGAACTTCTAATACAATATTTAATAGAAGAAATGAGGATTGTTATTCTTGTCTTATTTCTGATATCTATAGGGAAAGCTCTCCATCTTTCTCCATTAAGTATAATGTTGGCTGTTGAGTTTTCATATATGGCCTGAATCATATAGAGGGATTTCTGTCAATCAAATGATGACAAAACACATGAATAGATGCTCAACATCACTAGCCATCAAGTGAGATGCAAATCAAAACCAGAATGAAATAACTTTTCGCTTCAGCTAGGATGGTTAAGATAAAAAGAAGAGAAAATAGCAAATGTTGATAAAGGCATGGGGAAATTGGAATTCTTATCCATTGTTGTGGAAATTAAAAATGATATGCGTTGTGGAAAACAATGTGGTCTGACCTAGCAATTCCACTGCTAGTTATACATCTAAAAGACTTGAAATCAGAGATTTTTTTTTTTAAGTATTTGTATACCAATGTTTTCAAAATAATCAAAAGATGGAATCAGCTTTTAATGCCTACCAACATTAAACAAAATGTGGACTATACGTATAATAAAATACTACACAACCAGTAAGAGAAATGAAATCTTGGTACATGGTATAATAAAACAGTCACTTACATAAAGAAGAAAAGAACAGGCAAATGCGTTGAGAACAAAGTTTATTAGTGGTTACCAGGGACGGACAGAGAAACAGTGCCTGCATATGGAATACTGAGTTTGATTTATGGTGATGAAAAATAGCACTAATTAAGGGTAGGATTGCACAGTTGAATAATGTAATTGTGGTCAATATGTTGTAACCTATAAAAACTAGTCCTTATTCTTGTTTACTATTCCCAGTGTTTTTAGAAATTGGCTTAGTATGAATCTTAATTTATGGAAATTGAAAATCCATTTATTCTAATTCTTTGCCCTATATCTGGGGGCTTTTAAAGCCAGTGGTGCCTGGCCCTTATTCCCTAAGATGCTGATTTAATTTTTCAGGGGTGTAGCCTGGGTATAGGAATTTGGGGAAAGCTCCTTGAGTGATTTGCTGTGTAGCCAGAGATGAAAACTCTGCTTTGCCAGACCCTTTCAAAGCAGTGGGCCTGTGGCCCATGACTCTAAAGTTGTCTGTAAGCGGTGGGTCTAGCTGAGCCCATCACAGATGTGTGTAAATCAGTGACTTCAAAGGTTGGAAACACTGAGCTTGACTGCAGGGTAAACCTGGAATGCCTCATATGTTATTCTTTCAAGACTTGTCAAAGCATTTGAATCAGTTCTAATTAAAAAACACATAGTTTCCTTAGATTCCGGCATTTTAAAATACCTATATGAGCCTTGTATGTATTTCCACTGGTGCTAGGATATCCTGTTTCTCTGATGAAATGCAGAGTAAATAGTTATTTTAATTTTTTAAAAGAGGTAGGCGTGGAGAGGGGGAGAAGTCAGTATTTGCTTAATCTAAGCTTTCTAACTAACAGTTTTAAGGTGCTAGGAAAATCTTCCCCAACCCCAGTTCTTTTTTGTGATCTTTTACGTTTTCTCACTCCTCAGAGTAAAGTAGAGTACGTCCTGGCTTAAGAAAAATCTGGCCATTTGCGTGGAAGAGGTATTTCTTAGGGAAAGTATTTTGACATGAACTACAACAATAAACAGTGAGACCTCCCACTTTTTTCTTGCTTTCACCTTAAAGAACTCAAATGCACTCAGAGCAAGCCAGGAATGAATTGCTACTACTTAAGATGAACAGATGGGAGTCTTTGTTGTTGTTGGGTGCTGTTGAGTTGGTTCCAACCCATAGCAACCCTATGCACAACAGAACGAAACACTGCCCAGTCCTCCCCATCCTCACAGTTGTTGTTACGCTTGAGCCCACTGCTGCCAATCCATCTCACTGGGGGTCTTTTTCTTTTTTGCTGACCCTCCACTTTACCAAGAATGATGTTCTTCTCCAGGGGCTGCTCCCTACTGAGAACATGTTTGAAGTATGAGAGACAGTTTCACTATCCTGGTTTCTAAGGAGCGCTCCAGCTGTATTTCTTCCAACACAAATTTGTTTGTTTTTCTGGCAATCCATGATTACTTTAATATTCTTCTCCAACATCATAACTCAAATGCATCAGTTCTTTCCTGGTCTTTCTTATTCATTGTCCAACTTTAATATGTATATGAAGTGATTGAAAATACTATGGCTTGGGTAAGGCGCATCTTAGTCCTCAAACTAATATCTTTGCTCTTGAAGACTTTAAAGTGGTCTTGTGCAGCAGATTTGCCTAATGCACTACATACTTTGATTTCTTTACTACTACTTCTATGAGTCCTGGTGTGGCACTATGGGTTAATGCGTTAGACAACAAGGTCAGTTTGAACTACAAGGTCAGTGGTTCAACCTAACCAGTCACTCCTCAGAAATCCTATACAGGGTCTCTGAGTCAGAACTGACTCAATGGCACTTAACAACTTTTGTGAGTAGGAGTCCCAGTATGGGGCCCTAGAATATGTACTCCACCTCAAGGTTGGTTTGAACTGCAAGGTTGGCAGTTCAAACCCACCAGCTGCTACTTGGAAACCCTATAAAAGGTCACGATGAGTTGGAACCAACTCAACGGCACTTAACAACAACTTCTGTGAGTGTTCATCATGCATCCAAGCAAAATGAAATTTTTGACAGCTTCAGTATTTTCTCCATTTATCATGATGTTATTTATTGGTCCAGTTATGAGGTCCTTGAAAGTCTCAAAATTGAAGAATATTATTGGAGAAGGTCATTTGTAATTTTTCTATAAGGAGTCAGTCTTTCTACCATCAGGGAGTGGTGAATAATTAAAGTTCTAATAAATTTGCTTGATCCCATTACATTAAACTACTTCAGCATATTTCTGTAAACTCAACGAAGTCCTGTAGATTTAGATGATTAGATCCCACAATCAGAACCTCACCAATTTGTTCAACCCAGATTTTTCAACTTCCAATACAAACTGTCACACATAATCTTGTTATGTGTCTGGTTTTATTATTTAAATAAGGCATTGACTTACAACCTTCCAGATCAATCAAGAGAAGTCTAGGAATATACAGTACCAGGCAAGCCCAATCTCCCCATGCAGTCCAACTCATCTGCAAGCCAAAATTCTCCTTAGAAGTATCTGTCATTTATTTTGGACATATTATCAGGAGGAGGATATCATGCATGGAAAACCAGTGTCAGGGGCAAAAAAGGAAGACCCTGAATGAGATAGATCAACATCGTGGACTAAGTAATTGTGAGGATGACACAGGAGTAGGTAGTGTTTTGTTCATTTGTACATAGGGTTGCTACAATCCATAGAACCACACTGCAAAGCTGTTAAGTACAGATTTTCAGGTAAAGCCCATGCACTGTAAGGCATGATCTTTCCACATGTGTTTTCCCACAGAGGGAAAAGAACCTGACACAACACATTCATGAGTAAGACCCCTTGAACACATGTAAGGCAGCAAAGGAGCAATGATGTTTCTGGGATGGAGCACCACTGCTGTCTAATGGAGCCCCAAGGAATGGCAGCTTGGGACCTGAAGTGAGGCAGAGTCCTTGTTCAGTTCAACCTGGAGGTGAAGTTGAGGCAAGTCGATTCTAATGTTCCAAGAATTAAATCAGGCCAGACTGGAGGATTAATATCCCTTCTCTGAATGACACTATATCAAGGATTATTTTTGTTTTATCTTCTTCTTATTATTATTTTTAATGATAATAGCCTTCAGATCCTACCTTTAAAAGCCTAATCCAGGCCTGAGTCATTGGCACCACGCCCTCGCTCTTCTCTCCTGCAGGTGTGCTGTGGTCTCCTTCTGGGCACACTGAACCTAACTGCTCCCTTCCCCCTTTCCCCCCTCCCTCCCCCCCACCTGACAATTGTAAAATTTAAGGAGGAGATCCTCTCAGGGTGGTATAGCTTCAGGCATATGAATTCCTTCCGGGGCTCTTTGAGCTTGGAAACAGTTTAAAGGTAAGAAGGTTTGAAAAGTGAACAAGTTCCCAAGAATAAATGTGTTTCAAAGAAACCTGAATGAGGGATGTTGCTTATGTGGGTTTTATATGAAAATTGTTTACTTAATGTAGTAACTTCTTGAACATATTGCCTGGTATGATATAATTTATTTACATAATTCTGTATTGGAAAATCATGAGGACACTCAAAGAAAACTCCTGGAAGAAAACTTGTTTTGGGGAGCATTTAAAAATTAAATATATTGTGTGTATACACAAATACATAGATTATATACATATGTATATGTAGAGAGACAGATCCAATAATATCTTGAAAAAGAGGACTGAAATAAATTTAGATCCTAAGCCAATTTCCAGGTTGTTTTAATTTATGCCAAATAGTTTCTTATGGGATCTAAAGGATTATGGTGCTTTGTAATTATTGCAATCCAAGTGTCCATGTTTTTAAAAGATCTCAGCTTTTACCATATTAGTACATTAAACATGTTGTTAGGTGCCATCGAGTCGGTACCAACCCACAGTGACCTTATGCACAGCAGAACGAAACACTGGCTGATCCTGGGCCAACCTCACAACTGTTGCCATGCATCCATTGATGCTGCCACTTGGTCAATCCATCTCGTTGGTGGTCTTCCTCTTTTTCTCTGACCCTCCACCTTACCAAACATGATATCCTTCTCCAGTGACTAGTCCCTCCTAACATTATGTCTGAAGTATGAGAGACGAAGTTTTTTACCCCCCCTTTTTTTTCAGTATCTATTAACTTACAACTAACAAATTTATGCCTAGTCAACAGGATGCTATTTGTTGCTGTTGTTAGTTGCCATCGAATTGGTACTGACTCATAGTGACCCTATGCACAACAGAATGAAACACTGCCAGGCCCTGGGCTAACCTCATAATGGTTGTCACGCTTGAGCCACTGATGCTGCCACTTGGCCAATCCATCTTGCTGGGGGGTCTTCCTTTTCTTCTCTGACCCTCCACCTTACCAAACATATCCCTCTCCAGTGACTGGTCCCTCCTGACAATATGTCCAAAGTATGAGAGATGAAGTCTGGCCATCCTGGCCTCCAAGGATCACTCTGGCTGTACTTCTTCCAACCCAGATCTGTTGGTTCTTTTGGCAGCCCATGGTACTTTCAATATTCTCCTCCAACACCATAATTCAAATGCATCAATTCTTCTACAATCTTCCTTATTATTCACTGTGCAACTTTCGCATGCATATGAGGTTATTGAAAATACCATGACTTGGGTCAGGTGCACCTTAGTCCTCAAGCTGACATCTTTGCACTTCAATACTTTAAAATGGTCTTGTGCAACAGATTTGCCTAAAGCAATATGTTGTTTGATTTCTTGGCTGCTGCTTCTATGAGTGTTGATGGTTGCGCCAACACAAATGAAGTCTTTGACAACTTCAGTCTTTTCTCTATTGATAAGAACGTTGTTTATTGGTCCAGTGGTGAGGATTTTTGTTTTCTTTACATTGAAATGCAATCCATACTGAAGACTGTGCTCATAGATCTTCATCAGTATTTTAAGTTCTCTTCACTTTCAACAAGCAAGGTTATATCATTTGCATATCGCTGGTTGTTAATGAGTCTTCCTCCAATCCCAATGTCACGATTTTCTTCATAGAACCCAGCTTCTTGGATTATTTGCTCAGAATACAGGTTGAATAAGTATGGTGAAAGAATACAATCCTGACACACACCTTTCCTAATTTTAAACCATGCAGAGTTTCCATGTTCTGTTGGAACAACTGCCTCTTGGTCTATGTACAGGTTTCCCATCCGCACAATTAAGTGTTCCTGGATGCTATGGATAGCTTTTATTCAGCTTTGTCTTCTCCAAGCCTCTTTCTCTGCAGAAGAATAATTCATAACTGGACTCATCACAGTGAAGAGCACATGAGTAAATCCTTCGTTGTTTTTGTTAAGTGCCATTGAGTTGCCTACTATACATAGGATTACCGAGGAGTGGCTGGTGAGTTTGAACTGCTGACTTTGTGGTTTAAACCAACCTTGAGAACTAGGGCTTCTCCTCCAACACCATTATTTCTGTGATCTTATTTTCTAAATAAGAAAAATTGGACAAATGAAAAGATTGAAAATGCAAATATAAATGCACAAAATAAAAAAATTATCATCTATTTTAAGGGACCTAAAGCTCTGGTAGCGTAGTGGTTACGAATCGGGCTGCGAACCTTAAGGTCAGCGGTT
>NW_006408659.1:5213836-5215139 GCF_000296735.1 Chrysochloris asiatica | reverse complement strand
ACACACACACACACACATATACATACACACACACACATATATATATGCTGGAAGCTATGGCACTGGTATTTTAATTATGGGTCAGAAGAGTCACCCATGTAGACAGGTAGTGGGTAAATACATATATTTATAAATAGTGGGGGATACATATATATGTATTTATTTACATATATTTATTTATCCACCACCAACTCTATACAGGGTCACTATGAATGAGTCAGAACTAACTCAATGGCACTTAACAATAGAAACTATGTATATGTACATGTGTATATATATATTTATATTTACATATGTTTATATTTGGAGAGAGAGAGGTCCTTGCACCTATGCACTTGCTGGATGAAAGATCCTTGGAAACTTTGTGGTGGAAAGGCCAATGCTTGTGATGTGCATATGAAATGCCTGGGTACTGTCTGATTTAGTATGTACAATGTGGAATCTGAGTGTCTGCATTTCTAACAGGCTCCCAGTTCCAGCTGATGCTGCTGATGTGGAGACTGCACTAGAAGACCACAATGGGAATAGCCAGTAGTTCTGGTTGCACGTTATAATCACGTGGGTAGTGTTGCCAACATTAGCAAATACAAATAAAGAACATCTAGTTAAGTTTGGATTTCGATAAACAACAAATATTTTTAAAAAGACAAATATGTTCAGTACAAAATTTGGGATATACTTGTGCCAAATTAATTATTTCTTATTTCACATGGCATTCAAAATTAATTGGGTGACCTCTATCTTATCAGACAATCCTAAACAAGGAACATTAACAAATGCCAAATCCTGAATTCCTTCCTAGAGATTCAGACTTAATTGGTCTGGGGTGCCTGGGAATATAACTTTTAAAACTTTTGTGTGATTCTAATGTGCAGCTAAAGTAGCAGTTCACTGATCGAAACTCATTCCTTATTTAACAGGTGAGAAAAGTGTAGTCATACTCGTTCTATTTGGTAAAATATCTATTCAAGTCCTTTGCCCCTTTTATGATTGAATTATTTGTCTTTGTGTTGCTAAATTGTAAAAGTTACATATGTATATGTTGGTATTGGATTCTGATCTGATATATGGCTTCTAAAGGAATCTTCTCAAATGGTAATTTCTATTTTCAGTTTTTGGGTGAAGTATTTTGATGAGTAAAAGTTTATTTTTATGAGGTCCCATTTATCTATTTTTGTCTTTTACTGTTTGTGCTTTTGTTATTAGAAAATCTGTTGTTAAAAGTTAGGCCTGGGAATGAACAAGATGGTGGATCAGGTGGACGTATAGCAGAGAGCTCCTCCAACAACAATACAGAATACCC
>NW_006408659.1:5200520-5206041 GCF_000296735.1 Chrysochloris asiatica | reverse complement strand
TTAAGGTCAGCGGTTGGAAACTACCAGCCGCTCCGTGGGAGAAAGATGAGGCTTTCTACTCCCGTAAAGATTTACACCCTCGGAAACCCTGTACAGGGTTGCTATGGGTCAGAACCGACTCAACGGCGCTTAACAACAACAATAACAAAGCACAATTTAAAAAATAAACAAGCACTTTTACTCTTCTAGACAAAGTAAACTCTTCCATTTTTGCATAGCGCTGAATTTCACATAACAACCTGGTGTTTGGAACCTAAAGATGTTGATAAATGAAGAGTGTGTGTAGTGACTTTGCTCTCTGCTTGATTTTGTAGAAAGATAATTACCAAAGCATTCTGGTTGGTGACTGTGTGCCAATGAGTTGGTTCCAACTCATAGTGACCCTGTATGGGGTTTCCAAGGAGCAGCTGGTGGGTTTGAACTGCTGACCTTGTGGCTTACAGTCCAGTGCTGATCCTATAGCACCACACCAGGAGCCTCTAAAGTCACTAAGGGCTATCTACTAGACATGCCTGTCTATGTGTAGATCATCCACTGGCAACATCCTGCTTCAAATTCTCCAAAGCTGTTTTTCACGTCCAAATTTTTACCCAGCACGGTCAACAACAAATATCTGACAAATACATAATTGATAACATACACAATTCTGATACTAAAATAAAAGCAATAGAATAAAAACAATGAAAGCAGATCAATAATTAAAAGATCATTTCTAGGAGTTCTTTCTTACATGAGTCCAACTTCTCTATAAATTTTATCCACTAGACATTGTCTACTGAATTTCTTTTTTGGCAGGTGGGAATGAAGAAAGTAGAGAGAGAAAGAGAAAAGAACTATAATTCACAGAGGACTGTAGACTTACTTCTAAATGCATTTAAGAATAGATTTATATTATTGTGAAATTTCTTTCTAACCTGAAGCAGCCCAGCATGAATAACACACATATCCTTGGTGGAGAAGACTATGAAGGGGGAAATTCAGAGAGAGCTGAGAAATGTTGAGCAAAAGAAGTACCAGTGTTCCTAAGATATAAGAGAGAATTACAGAAAACGGGAGCAGGATTTTATTTTCTCTTTAAAATTGCTCTTGCAGGTGATAAAATGTACAACTTTAATAATTCAATAAGAACACAATTACCTTTAAATTACATTTGATTTATATCCTGTGTTTCTATGAATGAGACCTTAAAGTAATGTTGAGTCAGTTGGCATGGCCTGAGTTATTTGTATTACTAAGACATGTTTTGTAAGCACTCATAGACTGAGAGGTCTGTGAAGGTCAGATCTGTCTTTTCTCTCTCAATCTTCGCATTTTGTTTTGGTTCATGTTTAACAAATGATGGCAGAATGATTTCTGAGTTTATTATTATTCCTCAAAAAAATTGCAAAACATGAGTTTTATTATATTTACGGAGTGTTTTACAGTAGAAACAATTGTTACCAGTTGCCTTGAGGTCAACTGTGACTCATGGCAACCCTAAATGTGTCAGATTAGAACTGCACTCCATAGGGCTTTCAAGGCCTTTCAGAAGCAGACCACCAAGTCTTTCTTCTGAGGTACCTCTGGATGAGTTTGACTGCTAGTCTCTTGGTTAGTCATGAGAACTTCACTGTTTATGCCACCTAGTATGCTCACAGTTTTTTACAGGTTTACCAATTTATTACCATTCCTTTGTTTCTGTCCTACATACAGAAGGATTTTCAAATCTTGTCTATAATCATAAGTAGTCTATTTGGTGAACATAAATATAAAGATATCTGTTTTTGAGTCTAAATAGCAACCACCTTGGATGAGTAGTGGTCTTTCTTTCTACCCTTTTCTCAATCTCTTGCTTCATCTGGTGGAATACTGTTAGGTCTTAACCATGGTCATCACTGTTTCTAAACGTGCTCTACGGGACCAATGTTATGTCTTTATGGTCCTTCTTGCAATTCTGATGCCCAGTTCTTCTTCATATAATCCAGTTTCTCTTATTCTTTGCTCAGCATACAGATAGAATAACTGTGGTGAAAAGATACAAGAGATGCATACCTTTCCTGATTTTGAACCATTCAATATCCCTTTGTTCTGTTCTAAAGAATGACTGCTTCTTGGTTTATGTTCAGGGTCCTCCTTCATAAGCACACTTAAATATTCTGGAATACACAATGTTATCCATAGTTTGTTATGATCCACACAGTTGAATGTCTTTATATAGTCAATAAAGCACAAGTAAACGTCTTTCTCTTACTCTCTGCTTTTAGTTAAGATCCATCTGACATCAACAGTGATATCCCTTGTTCCGTGTCCTCTTCTCAATCTGGCTTGAACTTCTGGCAGCTCCCTGTCGATGTACTGTTGCAACCATTTTTTAATCATCTTAAGGAAATTTTTACTTATATTTAATGTTTATAATATTGTTCTATAATTTCTGCATTCTGTTCAGTCACCTTTCTTTGGAATGAGTACACATAATGTACACTTTACAATAGATTGGCCAGATAGCTGTCTTCCAAATTTCTGGACATGGATGAGTGAGTGACTCCTGAGCTGTATCTGTTTGTTTACTTTTCAGGTGGCATTTGTCAATTTGTGGAGTCTGGTGTTTTTTGTTTTGTTTTACCAAAGTTTTCAGAGCAGCTTGGATTTCTATCACTATCATTGATTCTTGATCATATTGTACCTTTTGTAATGGTTGAGTATCGACCAATTCTTATTGATACAGGATCTCTGCGTATTCCTTCCATCTTGTTCCGATGCTTCCTTCATCATTCAGTATTTTCCCATAGAACGCTTGAGCCTTGATTTTTTTCTTCAGTTCTTTCAGCTTAAGAAATGCTGAGTATGTTTTTCCCTTTTGGTTTTCGAACTCCAGGTCTTTGCTTATTTCATTATAATACTTGTCTTTGTCTTCTTGAACTGCCCTTTGAATTTTTCTGTTCAGCTCTTTTACTTTATTGTTTTTCCCATGTTGTTATTGTTAAGTGCCATGGAGTTGATTCTGACTCACAGCATTTCTACAGAGCAGCTGATAAGTTTGAACTAGCATTTTGAGGCTTAAATTTTTTCTTCAATTCATTCTGCTTGAGAAATGCTGAATACATTCTTATTTTTTGGCTTTCTAACTCCAGATCTTTGCATATTTCATTATAATACATGATTTAGTCTTCTCCAGCTCCCCTTTGAAAATTTCTGTTCAGCACTTTTACTTTATCATTTTTTCTATTCATGTTAACTTCTCTATATTCAAAAGAAAGGAGCTCTGGTAGTATAGTGGTTATGAGTCAGGCTGCTAACCTCAAGGTCGGCAGTTCAAAACTACCAGCTGTTCTGTGGGAGAAAGATGAGGTTTTCTGCTCCCATAAAGACTTAAAGCCTTGGAAACCCTATACATGGGTGCTATGACGCAGACCCAACTCCACGGCATAAAACCACCATCACCACCACCATGTCCAAGAGAAAGTTTCAGAGTCTCTTCTGACTTCCATTTTGGTATTTTCTTTTTTTTTTTTCTTGCCATTTTACTGACTTTTTGCTTTCTTCATGGCGATGCTCTGGATGCCATGCATGGTCTTCAGTCATTAGTGTCTACTGCATCAAATCTGTACTCAATATCATTTCTAAATTCAGGTGGAATATACCCAAGGTCATATTTTAGCTCTTGTGGGCTTGTTATCATTTTCTTCAGCATCATCCTGGACTTGCATATCAGCAGTTAATGGTCTATTCTACAGTAGACACCTGGTCTTATTTTGGCTGATAATAAGGTCATATTTTGGCTCTCCTGGGCTTGTTATCATTTTCTTCAGCATCATCCTGGACTTGCATATCAGCAGTTAATGGTCTATTCTACAGTAGACACCTGGTCTTATTTTGGCTGATAATATTTAGCTTCTCCATTGTCTCTTTCCACATATGTCATCAGTTTGACTCCTGTGTATTCCATCTGGTGAGGTTCATATGTATAGTCATCACTTATGCTGTTGAAAATAGGTATTTGCAATCACTGGTCTTTCACAGCTCTGTCATGTGACCTCCAGAATCATTTCTACCCACAAGGCCCTGGTTTTCAACTACTGATTTTCTTCTTTGTTTCCAACTTTCACATTCCAATCACCAGTAATTATCAATGTATCTTGATTGCATGTTTGATCAATTTTAGACTGAAGAAGTTGGTAGAATTGTTCAATTTCATCATCTTTAACTTCTGTGGTTGGTGTGTAAATTTGAATAATTGTGGTATTAATAGGTCTTCCTTGTAGGTATATGGATTTTATCATATCACAGAACTTTCTACTTCAAGACAGATATTGAAATGCTATTCCTCTTAAATTTGTTGTTCATGGCAGAGTAAACCATATGATTATCTAATTCAAAATGGTTAATACTAGTCCATTTCAGCTCAGTAAATCCAAGGTTATCAATCTTTATATTCCATTTCATTTTTGATGACTTCCTATTTCCCAAGATTCATACTTCATAATTCAACATGCTGATTACTAATAAATGTTTGCAGCTGTTTCTTCTCATTTTGAGTTGTACCCCATCAGCAAATGAAGGTTCCCGAAAGTTTGTTTCATGTATGTCATGAAGGTGAACTCTCCTTTGAGGAGACATCTCTTCCCTAGTTAGAAAGCATATTGAGTGCTTTCTAACCTGAGGGACACATCTTTCAGCGCTATAACAGACAATGTTCCACAACTATTCATAAGGTTTTTCAGTGACTAACTTTCAGAAATGGCCCACCTCGAGTCTGCCTTAGTCTGGAAGCACCTTGGAAATCTGTCCTTTGTTACCCTGTTAGTATTGAAAATGCCGTGGCACAGCTTCCAGCACCACAGCAACAAAGGGCCCAGAAAAACTGACACAGGAGTGGAGGGAAGATTTGTTATGTTGTTGTTGTTAAGTGCTGTCAAGTTGGTTCTGACCCATAATGACCCTGTAAGGGTTTTTGAGGAGTAGTTGGTGAGCTTGAACTGCCAACCTTGTGGTTCAAACTGACTGCAGTCCGGCGCATTAACCCACAGCACCACAACAGGACTCCAATATTTGTTTAGGATAATAAAATTGTTGTTGTTTTTATGTGTCGTGGAGTTGGTTCTGACTCTTAGCAACCCTGTACAGGGTTTATGAGGCTGTTAATCTTTATGGGAGCAGAAAGCCTCATCTTTCTCCCAAGGAACTGGTAGTTTCAAACTTCTGACATTGTGGTTCGCAGCCCAATTATTAACCACTATGCTACCAGAGCGCCTTAGGTTAATAAAATAAATCACACAAATTACTAATTTTAGAAGATGATAAATGCCACTAGCATAAAATATATAAGGAAAATAAAATGTTTTTATTTTCCTCTATTTCAGCCACAATTTTATTCAATTTTACTCAATTAATGATTGGATGAATCTTCCACAGACAAGATTCTGGATCCACACCTTTCAAAACTTATTTTTTCCTTCACTATCCATATACATTTCCAATGACTAATCCTTCTGCTTTGTTTCCAACCTTTATATTCCAATCACCAGTTGTTGTTGTTGTTGTT
>NW_006408659.1:5181271-5193860 GCF_000296735.1 Chrysochloris asiatica | reverse complement strand
ATGCTTGGTAAAGTGGAGGGTCAGGGAAAAAGAGGAAGACCCCCAATGAAGCAGATTGACACAGTGACAGCAGCAGTGGGGTCCAGCCTAACAATGATTGTGAGGTTGGCGCAGGATCAGGCGTGTTTCATTTTGTTGTGCATAGGAACTCTATGCATCAGTAGTGATATACACTTATTTCTGGGCACTATGCTGTTGTTGTTGTCCCTGAGTCGGTTCTGACCCATAGCCAACCTGTATAAGGTTTCCGGGGAGTGGCTGGTGAGCTTGAACAGCCAACCTTGCAGTTCAAACGGCTTTGCAATCTGGCACATTAACCCACAGCACCACACTAGGCCATAGGATATATTAAAATCAGAATACAACTTCTGGACCTATCTATTGGGGACAAAATGGATGCTTCTGAAACTTAATCCAACACTAGAACTCTAGCAACAAGTTCACAATACCTTAAAGTCACTAAAGCAATATACTTTTATCTATTTCCATTTCTGTCACATACAGATGACACAACATGTCTTGCAGAAAGTGAAGAGGACTTGAAGCACATACTGATGAAAATCAAAGATGACAGTCTTCAGTATATATTATACCTCATCATAATGAAAACAAAAATACTTACAACTGTACCAATAAGCAATATCATGATAAATGAAGAAAAGCCTGAAATTGTCCAGGATTTCATTTTATTTAGACTCACAATCAATGCCCATGGAAGCAGAAGACAAGAAATCGAATGAAAAATCTGCTGTGAAGGTATCTTTAAAGTGTGAAAAAGCAAAGCTGTCCCTCTCAGTACCAAACTGCACCAGACCCAAGCCACAGTATTTTCATTAGTCTCATAAACATGCAAAACCTGAATAATGGAGATGGAAAATTGATGCATTTGAATTATGGTGTCGGCAAAAACATGTTTAATATACCATATTAAGAAATGAATCTGTCTTGGAGGAACTACAGTGTGTTCCTTAGAAGCAAGGATGGCAAGACTTTCTCATGTAATTTGGACATGTTGTCAAGAGAGACCCGTCCCTGGAGAAGGACATCATGCTTGATAAAGTAGAGGGGCAGTGAAAAAGAGGAAGAATCACAGTGAGATGAATTGACACAGTGCCTACAAATACAATCTCAGACATAGCAACAATGGTGCATGACCAGGCAGTGTCTTGTTATACCTAGGGTCGCTATGAGTCAGAATCGACTCGATGACACCTAACAACAACATTCCTGAAATAAAAGTATCCTCCCACTCAACTTCCAGTTAGCCACATCCCACAATTCCCTGTGGTGCCCCATTGCCCACATGAAAGGAGATGTGCTAAAAGAGAAGTTGGAGTTGAGACAAATAGTGGTTACAACGAACTGTGGTTAAATATTTTATTTTTGAAAATTCAAACCACAATGATAACAGCACAAGACCTTGTGAGTACATTGCTAGGCTCTTCTCAGAACCTTTCAAAGAGTTATGGAAGTAAAAGCATCCATCTTTGATTGCCTCTAAAATATAGTCGAACAAGATTTATTTAAAATTGGTTTGAACATTACTATTTTTTGGTTATCTCATTTCTTGGCCATTTTCATTAGCTTCCAGATTGTATTAAGAATATTATCAAAGGCAAGTTTTAGAGCAATGAGATTTTTTTTTTTTTACAAGTTGCTTATAATGCTTTATATTGTATGGCCTTCCTATTGATGGCCATAGAATGAGCGTAATGGCAGTTTGGTGGTAGATTTGTTGCCTTCCCTGTGAGAGATCAGAAACAAATTGCCAGTATGTACCTCATGCATAGCCATTATCTATGTTTCAGTGATGGCTTGCATGTTGCTATGATGCTGAGCAGGTTTCAGTGGGACTTCCAGACAAAGATAAACTAGGCAGAGTTTGGTCTGGTGATCTACTTCTGAAAACCAGCCAATGAAAACACTGTGGATCACAATGGGCAGCATTTAGTTCATGGTACATGTGGTCATCATGAGCTGAGGCCCAACTCAACAGCAGCCAACAACAATTGCCAGAGAAAGACCAAAATTCAGCCCAGTTTTCAGGTGGTTTTCTAATGTCTTATTTTCAAAAGTTTGGTTATGGATATATGAGAGGAAATTCTGACTCAGATATGACAGTAAATACAGACTACAGACAGTAGTCTGTACATGGTGGAGTTATACAACAATATAGAGGCAAATCCTGAAATGACATCAGACAACAATTTGGCATTGAAAAGTGAGCACATGTTTAGGACAATTTATCCCACATAGAGTTTCTGTGTTTGTTTTCTGTTTCCTCTTCCTCTCCACTCTCCTTACTTCTTTCTCTCTCTGACAATAAAATATGAATTTGGTCTGTCCAGATATGTTAACCATGATGATTGATCCTAATGTTGACCAGTCTTTCTGGCATCTTTAATGTTTAAAAAGCATTGGCAATTTGGTTCAAATTTTATCAGCCACTCTGCATCCAATTCTCGTGGCCATTGCAGAAAAAGTTAATCATTTTTGTCATCTTGTTTCATTTCTTATCCACTTGTGGGCCTTGCCACATTGCATAATTGAAAAGATGCCTCATATATGGAGGAAGATATGAGGGACTCCAGACTGTAAAGGTGTCAAGTAGTGAGAAGATAACTTGACCCAATTACGAGCATGCTTTGGAACAATAATAGTCTGCTCCTTCTGAAACCAGGACATTTAATTACCATAAGATTTACAAAGCAAATCTTTAAGGTGAAGAGAAATTACATTTTAGGTGATGTATGGTTTGCTTTGTGGTCTATTGAAATCTCTGTACTAATAAGAGAAGTTCATTTTCTTCCTCTGCTCCTAATGTAGTCCTGTGGGTCAACAAAACAATTCTGGATTTTAATTTTCTTCATCGGACAGGTTTAAGCTAGAAAGAAAAGATTTCCATTGCTGGCTGCACATTAGAATCACCTGAGAAGTTTTTTTAAAGCTTTACCTCAAATACCACAACAGATGAATTAAATAAAAATCTCAGGTATCTTTTAAAAGTCTTTCTATAAAATTCTGATATGCAGACTTAATTAAGTTTTGCTGTAGGATAAGCACTGGACTGCTAACCATAACATCTGTGGTTCAAACCCACTGGACTGCTAATTCACCAGCCTCTTTTTGGAAACCCTATATAGGCTCATTATGAGTCAGAATTTCATAGTGATTCCAAACAGCAAATTACAAACCAAACATAATTCCATCAAGTTGGTTCCAACATATAGTGACTCTATGTAGGGTTTCAAAGACTGTAAATCTCTCCGAAGCCAACAGCCTCATCTTCCTCCTGAAGGTGGGTTTGAGTGGCCTCCACCACTATAGCTCTTTATTATTGTTGTTAAGTGTCTATGAGTCGGCTGTGACTCACAATGACCCTGTAGAGCATTTCCAAGGAGCAGCTGGTGGGTTTGAACCAACAACCTTTTGGTTAGAAGTCCAGTGCTAACCATGAGTCCTTACAAAGTATGTTGTTGCTTGTTGTTAAGTGCCATTGAGTTAGTTCTGACTTATAACAACCCTGTATAGGGTTTTGGAGGAGCAACTGTTGAATTTGAACCGCGGACCTTGGGGTTCAAACTGCCCTTGAGTTCCAGTGCTTTTCCTATGGCACAGAGGACTCCTAATAACCAAGTATAAGTTGGGCAAATTAATTACCATTTCAAATACTAATTTGTTACACAAAAAACCCCAAAAAAACCCAAATCCACTACCATGGAGTCAATTCCAACTCATAGGGATCCCAGAGAACAGAGTAGTAAAAGTGCTCCGTAGGGTTTTGGAGGCTATAAATCTTTGTGGTTTCTCTCATAGACCTTCTGGTGGATTTCAACCAATGACCTTTCATCTGGTAGCCCAATACTTGATCCCCCGCACCGCCTGGACTCCTAGCTACCTTACTCTTTACTACAGTTCTGTGATACTGCTACAAATAATGCAAAGGGAGACCGGTCAATTGGAGTACTCAGCACTGCATTCCAATAATTGACTCCTTCAGGGCCAGCTTCCTTTTCCATGCCTTTGCAATTTAGTTCATGTCTGAATTTCTCTTTTCCTGTGCCCTTAATTGTTGTTGATTGCCATCTAGTCAGTCCCTTACTCATGACAATACACACACAAAGGGATTGAGCCATTGTGGTCTATAAGGTTTTCTTTGGTTAATTTTCAGAAGTAATGAACATCTCCTGACTCAAGTTGTTGTTGTTGTTGTTGTTAAGTGCCATGGAGTCAGTTCCAACTCATAGTCGCCCTATAAAGGGTTTCCAAGGAGCAGCTGGTAGGTTTGAACCGCTGACTTTGTGGATAGCAATCCGGTGACTATCCTACAGAGCCCCATATTGCATTCTAAGCAATGACCTTGCTGCCTTTTTATTAGAATGTAGTCTCCCATCAACTTTTTTTGATGTAGTCTACCACCAAATTTTGGAGTTTGGGTGTGATGCTGTGGATTAATGCACGGGACGGCAAGGATACTAGCTGCTTCTAGGAAACCCTATACACAGTCGCTATGAGTTGGAACCTACTCAACAGCACTCAACAACAGCCACCACACTTTTGACTTTTCCCCTCCTAAGAAAAGGTATCTGCTTCTGCATGCAATTACTGCCTCTTCTTGGCTTCCGTGGAGGAAAAGTTACATTTTTGCTTTTAATTGTTTATTATTTCATCAGTGGTCTCAATTATATACCTACCTCTTCAGAACCTTTGATTTCATTCACTCATTTATATCCAAATGATTTTCAGGACATATTAACTTTAACACCTTTATTGAAAGCACAGGAAACTCAAAAGTAGTTCCAAGTGTCACCCTAGCCTGCTTCGATTGTTATTCAGTCTGGAGTTGTTACCAAAAATAGAGGTCTTCCAATTAGCAATTCTTATTGGCCATCAACTTTGCAAACAAGGTAAAGATGTTTATGGTTTAATGCCCTTGAGAACTAACAAAACAGTTAGTTAATTTTGTAGGTGCTACTGTTGTGTGCGGAGTCCTAGTGTGGCGCTGTGGGTTAATGCGCCAGATTGCAAAGCCGGTTGAACTGCAAAGTCTGTGGCTCAAGCTTACCAGCAGCTCCTCGGAAATCCTATACAGGTTCGCTATGGGTCGGAACCGACTCAACGGCACTTAACAACAACAACTGTTGTGTGCCATCAAATTGCTTCTAACTCACAACAACTCTGTACAGGGTTTCCGAGAGCAGCTGGTGGGTTTGAACTACCAACCTTGTGGCTAGTGCAGTTAGCAGTCTAATACATATCCTACAGCATAGTATGTATAATACATATTTCTCCACACTCATGCCCATATCTAATAACCAAAAAGTAGCCAAGCAAAGCATTGGGCTGCTAACCATAATGTGGGTGTTTCAAAACCATCAGTCACTCCTCAGAAACCCTATACAGTGCTGTTAGGTATCAGAACTGGCTCAAAAGCACTTACCAACAGCAGGACATTAAATTATATATATATTAGATTAATGTTTTAATTCAAATGACTACATTTTAACAGAGGGGGTTTCAAATGAGGTGGCTGAATGATTTTAGGGATACTTGGGTATATGGGAAATATTTAGTATCACCACTTAAACCATAAGAGAAACACATATAGGGCAAGGCCCCGTGAAAAATGAGCTGATAAAATGCTGTAGGTTTGGAGTTGCTTCGTTGTCATTATTACTATTATTATTTAGCTATTATGGAGAGATGGATGGTTTTTAAAATAACATGTTAGTTGTATGTGAATGTACGTGTTTGTGTGTGTGTTACTGTGTTTGTGCCCTGGGGCATCCTAGGTGAAGGGCTCCCTTGAAATTTTTGAAACAAATAAATAAAATGAGAGCTGACCCAATTTTCTGCCCCAAACTGGAACAGAGTTCAAACTTTTGAGGAGGATCAAAAGCTTGATTAACTGTTGTTTATTTGTTTTTAGAGGCTTTGCTTCCCTCCAACTCAAAAAAGTTAAAGTGCTCAAACACTTCGCTCTGAGAGAGACTCTTGTCTCAATATTTCCAACTGGGTTGAAACCAGAAAGTACTTGTGAGGCAACTCGGAAGCCCAAATGACTTGCAGCCCAAGCAAGGTCCAAGATCCAAAGGGTTAGAAGGAGTTCAGCTAAATTTCAGGTTGATGTCCAATGAAAACATAGCAGTAGTGTTGTTTTCAGTGCAACGAAGATCCTAGAGGGCAGAAAACATCATTGTGTGAAACTGAAAAAGAACATGAATTTGTGTTTTCAACCCAAGTCTGGAGGAAAACACATTTAGTCATTGGTTGAAAAGTAGAAAGAGACCCATGGGAAGCATTGAGAACTGGGGGTCAGCTGGAGGCAGTTGAATGCAAGGCAGGCAAATGCCATGAGGGAGAAATCAGGAGACTTGTAAGTGAAGGCCTGCTCTCATAGTTGTGTGACCTGGGCATCCTTCTACAGACTTTGGTATTTGTTTGGTATGACACACTGAAATGGATCTTTCTCAGTTAGGAATAAATCAATCATGCCCTTGAGAATACTAAAATTGAGGAGAGAATCAAGACACATGAAATCCTAATACATGCTGCATACACAGGTGAACCTTGAAAACATTATGTTAAGTGAAATAACTCAGACACAAAAAGACAAATATATGATTCTACTTATATGAAAGATCCAGAATAGTCAAGTATTCTTAACACCAAAGATTACTGTTATTTAATTGTTATTACTACAAGTGTGGATCTGTGGGTTAATATTCTGGACTGCAAAGTCATTTGAACTTCAAAGTTGGTTGTTCAAACTCACCAGTCACTCCTTGGAAACCCTATACAGGGTCACTATGGGTCGGAACTGACTCGGCACTTAACAACAACTACAAGTGAGCAGGAATGTTGAGAAAAAGGAGGACTTGTAGCTAACGGGACACTGAGCTTCAGTGAAGGTTGATGAAAAAAATTGGAAATGGATGATGGTAACAGTTGAACAGCATGACAGATATGATAAATGTTGCTAATTATACATGTGAAGAATGTGGAAATGCCAAGTATTTTTAACAGATGCTTTTTCTGTAACAAAAGGAATTACAAAGAAAAAAAAATAAATGATAAAGGTTAAAGAAATTAAGGTCTTTGAGAATTTATGGAAAAGAGGGAGTTGGTTTGATTTCCATGCTTTGAAATTTCTAGGAAAATAGAATTGAAAAATGGGTAAGATTTCCATATGGAGAAATTTTATTGGTTGGAATGTAGGATAAAGCACTGGACTGCAAGTTTGGTTTGAACCGCAAGGTTGGCAGTTCAAACTCACCAGCTGTTCCTTGGAAACCCTATACGGGTCACTATGAGTCAGAATAGACTCAAAGGCACTTAACAAAAACAATAGGTATTTTAGGCAGAAGTAAACAAAATAATAAATGTATTGTGGCAAGAAAATTGGGACTTAACATTGCAAAACGGTGCTGGTGAAGAACACTGAATATACCATGGACCAAACTTCGTATCTCATTCTTTGGACATATTGTCAGGAGGGACCAGTCACTGGAGAAGGATGTCATGTTTGATGAGGTGGAGGGTCAGAGAAAAAGAGGAAGACTCCCAGCTAGATGGATTGGCAAAGTGGCAGCATCGATGGGCTCAAGTGTGGCAACAATTGTGAGGTTGGCCCTGGATCAGGTAGTGTTTCATTCTGTTGTGCATAGGGTCACTAGTAGTCGGTACTGACTCGATGGAACAACAACAACCTGAAGAATGAACAAGTTTGTCTTTGAAGAAGTACACCCAGAATGAGGATGACAAAGTGAAACTTTGTCTCATGTACTTTGGACATGTTATCAGGAGGAACCAGACCCTGGAGAAAGACACTATGGTTGGTAAAGTAGAGCGTCAGTGGAAAAGAGGAAGATCCTCAATGAGATGGACTGACCCAGTAACTGCACCAGTACTCTCAAACCTAGTAATGATTGTGAGGCTGATGCAGAATCAGACAGTATTTCATTCTGTTGTACATAGCATCACTGTAAGTTGGAGCTGACTCAACAGCACTTAACAATATGGTAAATACAAGTATGCAAGATTGTTGTTGTTGTTAAAGGCCATTGCGTTGGTTCCGTACCATAGCAACCCTGTATAGAGTTTCTAAGGAGCAGATGGTGAGCTTGATACACTGACCTTGCAGTTCAAACTGATCTTGCAGTCCAGTGCTTAAACCTCAGCACCGGGGTGCATGAATTATAAAACAGAAGACAATTTTAGAAGTCACTGAAATCAAGACTGATGTTATTGAATGATAAATTGCTGGTTTATTTTGTATTTTATATATAATACAGATGCTTGGAGTGTGTTCCTGAGTTTGAATTATTAGAAACCTTTATCAAGAATAAATAAATAATAATTGGTAATAGATTAGTTGTTGTTGTTAAGTGCTGTGGAGTTGGTTCCGACTCATAGCGACCCTGATAGCGACCCTGTACAGGGTTTCCGAGGCTGTAAATCTTTACAGGAGCAGAATGCCTCATCTTTCTCCTGCGGAACAGCTGGTAGTTTTGAACTGGTGACCTTGCGGTTCATAGCCCGATTTGTAACCACTATGCTACCAGAGCTCCTTAATAGATTAGTAGGAAAAGAAAATTAAAAGAGACATCTAATTAAGACATCATTGCTTTAATGTGTTCTTGTTGTTAAGTGCCATCGAGTCGATTCCAACTCATGGTGACCCTGTTTAGGATTTCCAAGTTGCAGCTGGTGGGTTTGAACCACCAACCTCATAGTTCAAACTGACCTTGCAGTGCATTTTCCTGTAGCTACACACCAGGACTCCGCTACATTAATGTAGGTATTAGATAGTGTTGGCTCCAACTAAGATGATGGGCCTTGCTTATAGAAAGGAGATTGAAAATCTGAAACTAATGTAGAGGTAGAACCAAGAAGACCTGGAAGTTGAATCTGGTCTGCAAGGGAAATGGAGAAGGCAGAGATGATTCTAGGGCTTTAAGCTTGAATGACCAAGGAGATGGAGAACTTAGGATAGGAACAGGTTTGAAAGAGAAAATGGTGATCCCAGTTGAGTTTAAGCTTAGAAGGACACCTAGCTCAAGATACAAGAACTTGGGAGCAAGAGCCAGGATGATGGTTAGATATAGTAATTTGCATAGATGTCAACATTAAAATCTGGGTGATACTTACTGAGAACTGATATCAGTTTGAAGTGTGAGGTTGGTGGTTCAAACTCACCAGCCACTCCTCAGAAACCCTATACAGGGTCTCTATGAGTTGCAGCTGACTTGACAGCCCTTAACAGCAACAATTCTGATTTCAATGCAAGTTGTCCAGATAGATTGGCCTTTACTGTCAAGTTTCTTCATGAAAACTGATCTCCATTTTTAGATCCTAAACCTATTTTCTGAGATGAATTTGAACATTCATGTAATTTAACCTTTGATACTCACTGCCTGGTTTTACGTCCTTGATTTGTATTTTGTCCTCAATTATTCATGTCTGTAACTTGAAGCTGTAATGTTGATAAAAGATAGAAATGCCTAATATTTTCTGAACAAAAATGGAAGCTTCTGACCTTCATTTGATTCTCTAGATATCTGATTTAAGCTCTCAAGTAAAACTTGTACTTAAGGGAACTGGATGTATTTGGATTTTTGTTATTGTCATAGTTCTCTGTTTGTTTTGTGTTTTTATTACTTTACATAAGCAATGTATGTTTCAATAATGCTATGTGTCCAAGAAACATTTAAGAAAGATTTCAGCCAAGAAAACACGAGAAATTTCTTCTATGGGTATATCACATTTTTAAAAAGATTCTTTTCTTTAAGGCCTCATTTGGAACACATAGAAATCTATTCAATATTCAGAGGCATGTGAATAGATGAGATGACAAAAATCTGTAAGATAAATGAACTACCTTGAGGTCTGGGGTTAAGCAATTATAGTTGTATGTTTTATATCTAAATGGTATAAAAACTCGGTGAAATATACTACTGTTCTCTGATGTTAGATAAAGGTAGCATAAAGACAAATTATACATAACAATCTGGAATATTAGAAGTACCATTTACAATCATTTTAATTTTGCATTTATTTTTATGATTATTTTATTAATGACCATATCCAGTACCAGGTTGTTAGTTGCATGATGAAGAGGCTATATGTGTGGTTTACTCATAATGATTTCAGAAACCAGAATGGTCCTTAACACATACAGATGAGGCAGGATGATAGAACACTATTACTGTAAGAGTGGAGTCCTGGTGTGAAGCTGTAGGATACAGTTGTATTCTTTCATTATACTTACTCTATTGATATGCTGCGCAAATAATCTGAGAAACTAAAGCATATGAGGAAGAACTTGATATCAAGATTGGAGGAAAACTCATTAATGACCTGAGATATGTAGATGATACACCCTTACTTCCTGAAAGCCAATAGGCCTTACAATGCTAACTGAAGAAGATAAAAGACTAGAGTCTTCAGTATGGGTTGCACCTCAATGTAAACAAAACAAAAATAGTCACCACTGGACCAGCAAATACAATTATGTTAAGTGGAGAAAAGATTGAAGCCAAAGACTTCATTTTACTTGGATACATCACCAACCCTTATGGAAGCAGCAGCAAAGAAATCAAACAATGTATTGTACGAGGCAAATCTGCTGCACAAGACCTCTTTAAAGTGTTCAAGAGCAGAGATGTCAGTTTGAGGACTAAGGTGCACATGACACAAGCCATGGTATTTTCAATAACCTCATATGTGTGTAAGTTGGACAATGAATAAGGAAAACCATAGAATTGATACATTTTGAGTTACATTGTTGGAGAAGAATATTGCAAGTACCATATACTGCCAGAAGAACAAGCATGTGTGTGTTGGAAGAAGCATAACTGGAGTGCTGTGCTATAGTTTGTCTTTCATACTTCTGACAGGTTAGGAAATATCAGTCCCTGTAGAAATACATCATGCTTGGTAAAGTAGAGGGTCATTGAAAAGAGAAAGACCCCCCAATGATATAGATTGGCACAGTGGCAGTGGTAGTGGGCTCACGTGTAACAATTGTGTGGATGTTGCAGGACTGGGCAGTGTTTCATTCTATTACTTATAAGGTCATTATGAGTGGGAACCAACTGAATACTATCTAAAAACAACAAAGGCTAACCAGGAGGTCAGGAGTTCAAACCCACCAGCTACTCCTCAGAAACCCTATTCAGGGTAGCTCTGAGTTGGAACCCACTTGACAGATCTTAATAACATACCTAAAATGAAATCAAACTGAACCAGGACTGTGGTGGTTGGGGAAGGAAATTGTGGGTGGCATAATGAGTATTAAGAGATAAAACTTACAAGATTTATTGAAAAACAAGCTTGAGGAGTCAAGTTTGAGTAGTGAATGATGATTTCATAGACCAAGTTATGGAATATGAGGGATGAATATACAAATTGAAGGATTCAGTTTTGAATAAATTGAATTTGGATTTTTATGAATATACTTATGTTGACATTCCCAAGTGACTATTGAAACTAACTCCACACAAGTAAAGGGAGGTCAAAATCATGCAAGATTATGTAGAAAAGGTTAAACAACAACAACAAAAATGTTGAAAACATTCTGAGAGTCCTCCAAACCCACCCCAAATCCTAATCAAATGTAAATAGCCAAGGTAGATAGGGGAACACTGAGACAGGTTTGCATGGGCTAAATGGGACAGAGGTAAATAGTGATGTATGCTCAGCATTGGAACAACAGGGCTCTGTGATACAGGGATCAAGTCATAGTCTAAAAAGGTGAAATAATGTTAAGATGTTTGACTGTCTTATGAATATTGTTTTTCCTTGCCTACTATTGTAAAATAGACACTTGAGTGAGATAGAAAGAAATGTCAGGAAACATGATTACAGAAAGTTTATAAGCCCACCTTTAACCTATGACTGATTGGAATACCTAATAGGGGTTTGAGAACTTGCCCAGTGAAATAGGATTCATGCAGAGCCTTTGCAGTGTATAGGACCTTAGGTGGAACTCTGAGCCCCATCCAGAACCTTCTGAAGTGGGACATTCCCACTAGAAAGGACAAGCAGACCAGCCTGGAACACCTAGAGCAACAGAAGGTACATCTTCAAAGAAAGATCAACAAGAAAAAAAAAAGGCAGTATGATAGACTACTACAAGAACAAACAAGTTGTTTGTTGGGGAGCCACCAACGCAAGCAATCAAGTTCCTTCAGGACAAACCCCCCTCCAAGACTGAAACTCAAAGGGAACATATGAGCAAGCATGTAAGCTTGCAACCATGCTGGTCTATTGGTGGATGGAAGAGGGGGAAAGGCAGCAATGAAGAAATGGGCTGAGTTCAACCAAGTTCCATAGACTGCCATTGACCTGGAGATGAGAGAGAGAGAAGAAGGGCTGGTTGGTCTAAAGTGCAGTGAGACCTGGGGACACCTGAGCCCATAGACAAAGACATAGCCACGGAGGGCTAGAGCTAAGAGTGAAGCATCCAGCTGATATGAAATGAGGGGAGATGCACAAGAACACACAAACTTGCAGATAGTATTCATTTGACCTAGCCTCGATGGCTTAATAATCAGAACTCAACTAGAGGAAGATTAAAAAAAAAAAA
>NW_006408659.1:5174958-5180455 GCF_000296735.1 Chrysochloris asiatica | reverse complement strand
AAAATGTAAACAATCTGATTCTCTCTTAATAGAGTTGCCTACCCTGGAAATTTTGAATAAATGAAATCATAGGGGCAGTTGTGACTATGTCTTTTGCTTATCATTCTGTTTGCTATATTCATCCATGTAGTTAGTATATATCAGTATCTCATTTCTTTTACTTGCAGAATAATATCCAATTCTATGGATATAGCATAATTTATTTCATCATAAATTGTTAGTCTTCTTTTGAACAATTTCTTCCTCTCACCATATCCTGAATTTCTATTTTTTCTATTGTCCCTTTTTCTTAACTTTCCAGAGTTTCTAGCATCTGATGTGTAGTAGCAGTAGTGGGGGTAGTTATGTGCTGTGAAGTTGGTTCTGACTCATAGCAACCCTGCAGAGGGTTTCTAAGGCTGTAAATCTTTACGGGAGCAGAAAGCCTCATCTTTCTCCCACAGAACAGCTGGTAGTTTCAAGCTGCTGACCTTGAGGTTAGCAACCTGACTCGTAACCACTACTCTATCAGAGCTCTTTGATGTGTAGTAGAATTGATTATTTAAAATTGTTTAATTATTCAAAAGATCACAAGATTGTTCTTATGTCTCTAATATTCCTTTGTTGTGTTAGGTGCTGACAAGTTGGTTCTGACACATAGTGCGGCTACATAGAACAGAGTGAAACACTGCCCCATAGTTCACCATCCTCACAATCTTTATTCCGTTTGAGCCCATTACACTGCCACTGTGCCAATCTGTCTCCTTGGGTGTTTACCTCTTTTTCACTGACATTACACATTACCAAGCATGAATGTCCTTCTCAAGCAACAGTTCCCTACTGATAATACTGAAGTATGAGAGACAAAATCTCAATATCCTGGCTTCGAAGGAATATTCTGACTATACTTGTCCTAACGCAGATTTGTTTGTTGTTCTGGCAGTCCATCGTACTTTTAATATTCTTCTCCAACACCATAACACAACTGCATCAAGTCCTCGACAGTCGTCTTAATTAATTGTCCAACTTGTACATGCATATGAAATCACTGAAAGTACTATGGCTTGTGTCAGGCGTACTTTAGTCCTCAAACTGTTTATCTTTGCTCTTGAACTCAAAAGAGGTCTTATGCAGCAGATTTGTCCAATTCAATATATTGTTTGATTTTGTGACTGCTGCTTCCATGAATGTTGATAGTGGATCCAAGCCAAATGAAGTCTTTGACAATTTCAATAATTTCTCCACTTATCATGATGTTATTTATTGGTCCAGTGGTGAGGATTTTTGTGTTCTTTACATTGAAGTTCAACCCATACCGAAAGCTCTAGTCTTTGGTCTTCCTCGGGATTTTAAGTCATTGTATCATCTGTATAATACAGGTGGTTAATGAATCTTCCTTCAATCCTGATGCCAGCTTTTCCTTCATAAAATCCAGCTTCTTAGATTATTTCCTCAACGTACAAACTGAATAAATATGGTGAAAAAGTATTCACAACCCTGACACACACCTTTCCTAATTTGAAACCATTCACTGTTTCCTTGTTCTGTTTAAACAACTGTCTCTTGGTCTATGTACAGGTTTCTCATGAGCACAAGTAAGTGTTCTGGAATACTCATTCTCTGCAATGTTGTCCATGACTTGTCATAATCCACACAATTGAAAGCTTTTTGTACTCAATAAAACACAGGTAAACATCTTACTGGTATTCTCTCCTTTTAACCAAGATCCATCTGACGACAGCAATGATATCTCTTGTTCCATGTCCTCTTCTGAATCCAACTTGAAACTCTGGACGTTCTCTGTCAGTGTATGATTGCAGCCATTTTTTAATTATCTTGAGCAAAATTTTACTTGTATGTGATATTGTTTGATGATTTCTGGATTCCATTGGGTCACATCTCTTTGGAATGGGCACAAATAAGGATCTCCAATCAATTAGCCAGGTAGCTGTCTTCCAAATTTCTTGGCAAAAATGAATGAGTGCTTCCAATGCTGCATCCATTTGTTGTAAGATTTCAATATGCATTCTATCAATTTTCAGAGCCTTGTTCTTTGCCAATGCCTACCATGTTAGCTTGAACTTCTTCCTTCAGTACCATTGGCTCTTGACCATATGCTACCTCCTAAAATGGTTGAACATTTTGTTACAGTGACTCTGGTATTCCTTCTATCTTCTTTTAATGTTTCCTGTATCATTCAGCATTTTGTTCTTCTTGTTGTTGTTGTTAGGTGTCATCAGAGTCCTTCAATATTGCAGGTTGAAGCTTGAGTTTTTCTTCAGTTCTTTCAGCTTGAGAAAGCAGGTACTTCCTTTTTGGTTTTCTAACTTGAGGTCTTTGCACATTTCACTATAATATTCAACTTTATCTTCTTAAGCTGTCCTTTGAAATTCCTAGAATTGTTATTGTACATAGATATTCAATTTCATTCAATGAAATTACATTAGATCTATTGTTCTTAGTATTTTGTGACTTAAAAATGTAGGGGAAATAGTCACCAGAAATGCAAAAATGAATGCTGTTCAAAAATTTTCTATCTATCTATATATTTATCTATCTTACTCAAGATATCAAAATATATAAAATTAAAATCATGCATTATATGTTAATTGTGCTATGTAATTGATATGGTAGTCTATATTTATACACAAACAGCATTTTATTGGTTGAAATGTTACACTATATGTTTTCCACCATAGCAGTAATAAAGTAAAATTAATTGAGCTAATATTTTTGGCTATTCTATGAATTAAAGATTCTGATATAAGCACTATTGTTGTTGTTGTTGTTAAGTGCCATTGAATTGATTCCAACCCATGGCAATCCTGTATAGGGTTTCCAAGGAACAGTTAGTGAGCTTGAACCACCAACCTTGCATTTCAAACAACTTCGCAGTCTGACGCATTGGCCCCCAGTGCCACACCAGGACTCCAAAACTATAGGAGGTGCAAAATATTATGGGAAATTATACTCAACAATGATGAACTCACAGACAGTGTCAGGAACAGAGAACTCTCTAGTAATTGAAGAGAGTCACAAGAAAATAGAATACTCTGGGTCAGACTACTCCAACCATGAAGAATAACAGGATTTAAACAGGTTAAGATGAGAGAGAGCTGTTTCAAGTGTGAACACCTCAAAACTATTGTGGATGAGGACAATTCCAAGTCAGATCCCAGTTTTTGGTACTACCCTGGACATTGTTGGTTAATTTAAAGTAGTTTGCACAGTTCTTCAGGTTCTTCATGCTGTGATCTTCCTTGCCTTGTGAATTTGCCCAACTGCCTCCTCTTTCAGTCACTGTTTCTTGACAGTTAAAATTCAGTTCAAATAAGTTTTCTCTTGAAAGCCTTCCCTAATGTCTTCTTGCACCCTTCCCTCTGAGTCCATAACTTCCTAACTGGAACACAGCCCATGCTTGATAAATATCTGTTGACTGAGTAGATGAAAATGAACAAATAAGAATATGAAATATTAAACTACCTCAGTGACTCTTCTCTGTTTATATTATCTCTTAATGATAATTTTGTAACCTTTCTCTCAGGTTAATATTGGGCAGAGGTTAGAGCTTGTAGGTGGTAGATTGTTTACTTCAGTCTTTGTGTTTCATTAGGGGTCAGTTAAAGCAGTCATTTTCAAGTATGATGCCTTGAACAGTCAACATCAATGACTTCTGGGAGTTTGTTAGAAATGTAAATTCTCAGAACCTACTCAGAGTCCAGGAGTTCTGGTGTGTGCCACTGTGGGTTTAAGCACTGGCCTGCAAAGTCCATTTGACCAAAAGGATCTCTAAGAGTTGCTAGGGGTCTGAACTGTCTGGATGGAACTTAACAACAACAACACGGAAACTATTGGTGTGGTGCTGTGGGATACTGTACTAGACTGCAAGGTCAGTTTGAACCACAAGGTCAGTTGTTGAAACTCACCAGCTGCTCCTCAGAAACCCTATACAGGGTTGGTATGAGTCGGAACAGACTTACCAGCACTTAACAACAACAACAACCAGACTATTCAATCAGAGATTAGGGGAGGGGAAAGGAATATGGCAGTGTTTTATGCTTCAACAAGCCCTCTGATTGTGTTACCCTCTGAAGTTTGAGAACCACTGTATTTACCACTGTGCTTACTGTAAAGAGTCCTAGTGGTGTAGTGGATTAGGCATTGAACTACTAAAGAAAAGGTCATAATTCAAGCCCAACAGCCACTCCAAAAGATGGGACAGTCTGCTTTCACAAAGATTTAAAGCCTTGGAAACTCCATGAAGCAGTTCCTCTCTGCCCAATAGGGTCATAAAGTCAACTCAACACGGTTTTGGATTTGTGTACTTATTACGTGAAGAAGATTATAGAAGGCTTGCAGACAGTTTGATACACTCAATTCTCTTATAGCACTGTTTTACACATAGGAGTAGCAAACCAAATGAACACATAATATTGAGCATTTCATAATCTAGAAAAATAAATCCTCCAGGAATTTATTAAACAGTAATATCCTGGGACTTTTTTTTTTTAATTATACTTTTTTTTTTTTTTTTTTAGAATAGTTTTATATTTATAGAAAAGTCATAGTCAGAAGTGAAATTAAAGTTTCCATCTACTCCTCACCCAGTTTCCTATAATATTGACATAACCCAGTAATCTAGTACATTTGTTATAACTGTTGTTGTTAAGTGCTGTTGAGTTGGGTTTGACTCATAGTGACCCTGTATCGGGTTTCTGAGGAGAAGCTGGTGGGTTTGAACCACCGACCTTGCAGTTCATACTGACTTTGCAGTCCAGTCCATTATCCCGCAGTGCCACACCAGGGCTCCATTTGTTACAATTAGTGAACCAATATTGATGCAATATTATCCTGGTGTGGCACTGTAGGATCAGCACTAAACTTCAAACCACAAGGTCAGCAGTTCAAACCCACCAGCAGCTCCCTGGAAACCCTATACAGGGTCTCTATGAGTCAGAACTGACTTGGAAACATGTAACAACAACAATAACAAGGTCAATATTGTAGGATAAGGATTGGACTGATAACCTCAAAGTGGACAGTTCAAACACACCAGCTGCTGCTGGAAACTCTGTTCAGGTCACTAAGAACTGGAACCAACTCTATGGCACACCAACAGCATACTTCTTTCAGATTTCCTTAGTTTTCAGCTAATTGTAAAGCCTTTTTCTGCTCTAGAATCCCATAGAAGATACCACATTATATCTGTTTGTCAGATCTCCTTAGGCTCCTCGAGCCTGTGAGTGTCTCAGATTTTCCCTGTTCTTGATGATTTTGACAGTTTTAAATAGTACTGGTCAGGTATTCTGTAGGATGTTCTTCTGTTAAGATTTTCTGATATTCTCCTTATGCTTAGTCTGGGCCTACGAGTTTGGGGGAGAAAGAACACAAAAGCAAATGGTATATTCATTGTTGTTGTTGTCAGGTGCCATTGAGTCGGAACCGACTCATAGCGACCCCATGCACAGCAGAACGAAACAATGTCCAATCCTGGGCCAACCTCACTACCGCTGTCACA
>NW_006408659.1:5168757-5173522 GCF_000296735.1 Chrysochloris asiatica | reverse complement strand
CTGATGCATTCTGCATCATTCAATAATTTGCCCAGTGAATCCTTCAATAACGAAAGTTGAGGTATATTCATTACATCACATCAGTGTTATATATTATCAACATGACTAATCTGTGTTGATGCTGACTTGATCACCTGGCTGAGGTAATGCTTATCAGTCACCCACCTCCACATTTCCACACTGTTCTTGGAGGAAGCCCATGCATAAGGAGTGGGCAGTTACACTTCATCTCTTGGAGGATAGAATAGATACATAAACTACTTAGAATTCTTTCCACAAAATATATGTCTATCCCCATTTATTTACTTATCTTACTATGGACTCAGGTATTTATTTAACACTTTGTGTTGTATTTAAATACTATGTGATTTATTCTTATTTTTTTCTTCAAATTTTCTAGTTTTGGTCACTTAGTTTTTTTCTTCAAATTGTTCTAGTTTTGGTCCCTTTGACATGCCCCTCTGGGGTTGTGTGTGTGTGTGTGTGTGTTTGTGCTGGTGGTGGTGGGTCGTGGAGTCAGTTCCAACTCATAGCTACCCTGCACAGGGATTCCAAGGTTGTAAATCTTCACGGGAGCAGAAAACCTCATCTTTCTCCTGCAGAACAGCTGGTAGTTTCAAACTGCTGACCTTGAGATTAGCAGCCCGATGCATAACCACTATGCTACCAGAGCTCCTTATGATATAAAATAGTACCCCAACTAAATTAAATTGTTGCTGTTGTGAAGTGCTATCAAGTACATTCCAACTCGTGGTGGGGGTGGTGGTGTGCCCCCTCACCTTTCTCCTGCGTTGAATAATAAATATGTTGTTGCTGTTAAGTGTCCTTGAGTTAGTTCTGACTCTCAGTGACATGAACATTCATACTAAAAGAACATGATCTCAAGAAGGAAGTCCCAGTGTACTGTCATTTGGCTATCTAAAAGCTAAATTATCCCTCACACTCCTGCAAGATTTAATAAAAAATTAATATAATAGGATTTTATATCATATCACTAGCTATATTGTTTGAAAGTTTCATTTGTCTAATAATAGACCAATTTCATCATAACCAACATGGGGGGTAGTTAAAAGTGCAAAGAAGTTACAAAGTCGGATCTGCAGAGGTGTGGATGTAGCAGGTTTGAGATAAGGCTTGGGAATCTGTCATTTTAATACACTTTCCCAAGGGCTTATAATCGGAACCTGGATCCCATCTTGCCTCATATTCTGGAATAAATGCTTAAAGACTCGCAAAGCTCTAGTCTAGCATTAGTAAGAAATGACATGATTGGATCAACAGTCAGTCTCCATATGTGTGTTACACCAGAACTTTAGTCATACCAGGTCTCAAGTTGGATTTGTTCCCTCAGTGGTAATAGAATTAGGCAGAATGGAAGAACAGTCAGGTTAAAAGGTAAAATTTCTCTTTGGTAATATTAAAAGCAAGTCAACGGAAGAAGTCAGTTCCAACACAGATGAATGAGAAGATTAGGATAAATAGGCTAAATCTAAACATATAATAGATTTATCAGAACTTTTCTTCTTGCTCTCAACAAATTTTCTGTGACTTCTTAATTACAAAAAAATCCGTGTTATTTTGCTTTATGAGAAAGTGATTCCAAGCCTTCTACACTCTACCCTAATGCCATGGCAAATTCAATCCAGTATACATTCAGGCTACTTTGAAGAGCTCTGAGTCTCAGGGAACAGCGCCATCTGCTGATCACTTAGGGCATAGCTTACATAAAAATCCAGTGAGTTGAGTCTGGCCAAGTAGTCCAAACTATAGAGTCAGTTGAGACTCATAGAAACACCATATATGGTTTCCTAGGCTTTTAGATCGTTGTGGGAGCAGAAAGCCTCATCTCTCTCCCGCAGAGTGGCTGGTGGGCTCGAACCACGGGCCTTGTGGTTTACAGTTCAGTGCTTCTCCTGTGGAGCCACTGTGCTCCCTCTTTGGGCATGCTGTTGTTGTTGTTCCCACCCCTTCTTATTATGTGCTATGGAGTGGATGGCACCTAACAACAACAACAACAAATATTTCCGGGAGTAGAAAGCCTCCTCTTTCTCCCACGAAACAGCTGGTAGTTTTGAACTGATGACCCTGAGGTTAGCAGTCCAATTCGTAACCACTACGCTACCTGGGGTCCTTAGTGACCCTGTATAGAGTTTCTGAGCAGCGGATGGTGACCACCGACCTTGTGGTTCAAATTGGCTTTGCAGTCCGGCATATTATATTTCCTGGTATTCTTACCACTGCTGCTATAACATCCTACACCGAAATATTAAGTCTTCATTTAGCTCATTGTCTTAAATGAACTAGTATTAATTGAAAGGTGTATTTGTTATTTAAGGGTTAACACCTTCCTTAGAACGTCCTTGCTTACGCTCATTTGTATTTTTAAATATTTTAAGCCTTAAGTAGACAACATTTCTTGCTTATTCTTGATGTAGAGAAACTCAGGACTTAAAGAAACAGGAAGTAGAGCAACCAGATATAGTGTAACACCTTTGTTTCAACAACTGTGATGATTTGCAGTAAATGTTCTAGGATTTAGCTATGAAGGGTTTGGGGACATTTCCTAACAGTTTTTCATTAGGGCTTATAGCGTAGTGAATTATTTCGGATAACTGTTCTAACCATAGACTTTGTTACTCTCACAAACAATGTTTTTGCCCTGGTGGGTCTGGGTAAGAGAAAGTGGGAGAAGAAGCTGATATGATTAAAGGAACCAGTTGTGAGTGGTTAGTAGACTTAATAGTGACTGTAAACACGTGGAACTCTAACATGTATAAAATGAGCCATCTCAGAAACAGGATGTAGGGGATTTTACTATTATCAAAGAAGCGCAAGGAGTGGAATGAAGCTGCCTTGGGACTTTTAGATTCCAGCCCATTGACTCTCCTCAACCCAAGGACTGAAAGTTATGACACCCGAAGGGCAGCAGAGGAGCAGCAGCAGAAGAGCCAGGGCACTAGACTGAGAAGTGGGCTTCCCAGTCCACAGAGCAAGTCAGATTTTTAGTTTAGGCAGCAGGCTTGCTTATAGAGTGGGATGCCTCCAGGAACATAATTGGGGGGAACTTGGTTTGTTGACCCGCAGAGATAGAGCGGAGTGCCTTCAGGCTTTGGTTTACAGTAGAGTGGTATGTCCTGTGGGCACTTATCAGCATCCTTAAAAGAAATATGTAACATTGCCAGAGCAGGGTAAAGTCCAGGCCAAGGGCCTGAGAGAGACCTACCTGTGGGCATGACACAGGAGAGACTGTGCTAACAGAAAGAATTTTACCCTGAGCATTTTCTGACTGGTAAAACTTCCCTAATAAATCCCATAACTGTTGGTGTGATGTCTGAGTTCTTTGTGGCCATTGCAACGAATTATTGACCCCGGGTGAGTAGAGAGTGCTCCGGGGAGGGATGGTTGGTGCCATTTGTTTGTTTGTTTCTTTGCAGGGCCCAACAGCAACCTACGCAGCCAGTTTGTAATACTGTGAAGTTCCTGTATGTGTCATTTCCTACTGGAACAGGTCTAACAGAGCAAAACATGCCCTGGGAATACCCAGTTATATTTAGGACTCCTGGTGTGGCACCGTAGGATCAGTACTGGACTGCAAACCACAGGTCAACAGTTCAAACCCAGCAGCTGCTTCTCAGAAACGGACTTGACGGCACTTAACACTGAACAACAACAGCAGCTTTACAAAATGAGGCATTATTTCCTCCACTGGTAGTTTATTTATGTGTTTGCTTTGATGTCTGAGTCTTTCCCAATTATAACGTTCTCCCCAGAACTAGGAAAGGGAAATGTTACAGGCATGAAATGAGGAGAGTGAAGAAACTGTGTGTGCATGTTTTAAGCCAGGTCTTTGAAAGATAAACATTTGATGTAGGGAAATGTTAAAAGTAACAAAGTCACAAGCAGGTTTCATTACATGTTTCTAAAAATATTTGACTTTCAAAATCAAATCCACTTAACGTTTTCCTCCTTTTATTTTCTTTTCTTAGTCATTTTGATATATTGTAGGAGATTCCACTATGTCATTATAATGTTATTTTTATATAGGTTTTGTAGTGAAAACAGTCAGTGGACTCCATTGCTCTCCACACATCTCAAAGTGCATTTCTCTGTCCAATTCTTCTCACACTTCTGAAAAAATTAAAATTAAAGTTCATCAACATTTACATTCTTGTGAGGGTCTGTATTATTTGATCACCATCAAAAAAAAAAAATCTACAGCATATATTGCAAATAATGATGGATGGAAATAAGGCAGATAGGACTAATCAGAAGTTCTTAACATCAACAACATAAAGCCATTTACTTTTAAAATCTAAGTTAACTTTTTCTGTACAGGCCATCCCCAGATTAAGAATGAGATCTATTCTAAGTCTTTAAGTCAAATTTGTAGGTAAGTCTGAACAGGTGTGTACAGTTCTCATCTAGCCTTGAAGTCTTTTCGGTGATTTAAAAGCTATGTGTGCTCCAAGTGAAGGTGACTGTGATGAAGAATGTGTTGCAAGTGAGGTTAGTTTGGTCATTTCAAAATTAGGACAAATTTATACAATATTCAAGGGAAAGTATGATTGGTTCATAAGTCAGATGTTCATTGTTGTTTTTATCAGGTGCCATCGAGTCGGAACTGACTCATAGCGACCCCATGCACAGCAGAATGAAACAATGTCCGATCCTGAGCCAACCTCACTACTGCTGCCACACTTGAGTCCATCAATGATGCCACCTGGCCAATCCATCTTGTTGGGGGTCTTCCTCTTTTTCTCTGACC
>NW_006408659.1:5158539-5168238 GCF_000296735.1 Chrysochloris asiatica | reverse complement strand
CTCTTTGATCTTCATAAGTAAATGTTTCAAGTCCTCTTCACTTTCAGCAAGCAAGGTTGTATCATCAGGGGCTTATTGTATTCAAAAGGAGCTCTCATTACATAGTGATTATGAATCAGGCTGCAAACCTTAAGGTCAGCAGTTTGAAACTCCCAGCTGTTCTGCAGGAGAAAGATGAGGCTTTCTGCTCCCATAGAGATTTACAGCCTCGGAAACCCTGTACAGGGTCGCTATGAGTCAGAACTGGCTCCACAGCACATAACCACCGCCACCACTGTATTCAAAAAGTGTCAAAATCAATTTTTACTGTTGTGAGGTTGGAGTGGCACAAATAGTCACATGAAAATATTATTTCTAAAGTATATAACTTTTTGCTGCAGAATTCCAATTTCTTGGATTGGTTCTCTCCCCTTCTTTGGAGTGGGTAAGATTAGTTCAACATTTTAGCTTTGGAGAAATACTGTCAGCTTTAGTGTACTGACTCTGTCACTGTCTGTCTATTTTAACTCAAGAGAAGATGAAGCTATAAAAAAGGAGACAGGAAGAGACTTTTGTAGCATACAAGCAAATAGGGAGAGAATTTAAAGGCAGATGCTGGAAGTAGGTGCAAAGACCATTCTCACATGCTGTGCATGCGAGTAGGACATGAAAAGACCCTATATGTCATCACTGTTGAATATGCAAGCTATACATTTGTGTAAATTTAAATTTCCTAGTAGCCACACTAAGGAGCTCTGGTAGCATAGTGGTTACGAATCAGGCTGCGAACCTTAAGGTCAGCGGTTCGAAACTACCAGCCGCTCCGCGGGAGAACGATGAGGCTTTCTACTCCCGTAAAGATTTACACCCTCGGAAACCCTGTACAGGGTCGCTATGGGTCGGAACCGACTCGAAGGCACTTAACAACAACAAGTAGCCACACTGGAGTCCTAGTGTGGCACTTAGGATAAGTTGTGGACCGTAAGGTTGGTTTGAACTGCAAGGCAGGCATCAGCCGCTCCTCAGAAACCGTATACACAGTTGCTATGAGTTGGAACAGACTCCATGATGCTTAACAACATCAAAGTAGCCACATTAAATGGAAACAGGTGAAGTTGAGTTTTTAAACGTTTTAACACAGTGTTTTTAAATACTATCATTTAAACATAGAATGCCAACATTAAACATGTCCAGAAGCAAAAGCAGATGACCATATCAGCACATGTCCTGAAAAAGATAAACATAGAATGCAAAGAAAAATGAGCCTATATTGCATGCTTGTTTTCATACCAGATCTTGAATTTGAATGATTTTCTACATCTCAGTTCAAGTGAGCCATATTTCAAGTGCTGAATAGTTCCATGTGGCTCCTGACTCCTGAAGTGACCCCCAAACATTACACAACAGCATGAATCAGTGGAGAAGTTATAAGACGAGTGTTCCTGAGGAGTTAGGGGGAAAGTGGATGGTAGGGAGCCAAGGATAGAATGGGAGCAGAAAGTCTCAACTTTCTCTTGCAGAGCAGCTGGCAGGCTAGCACCATGGATCTTGTGGTTCGTAGTTCACATAAGACAAACTGAAGGTTTATTATGGAAATTTTAGCTTCTTGTTGTGAAGTGCCGTCAAGTTGGTTCCGACCTATAGCGACCCTGTATAGGGTTTACGAGGAGCAGCTGATGAGCTTGAATCGCTAACCCACAGTGCCACACCAGGACTCTAAATTTAGCTTAATTCTTTCCTTATGAAAGAGAATATAAAATCCAGTTATTTTAGTACGTTTCAACTGTTTTCATTAATGCGTGGATTCATTAATCAGTCATCTGTTGTTGTTGTTGTTAAGTGCCGTCGAGTCGGTTCCGACCCATAGCGACCCTGTACAGGGTTTCCGAGGGTGTAACACTCCTTAATAAGATCAAATATGTACTGACCTCATGATTCTCAACATTAATTGTTCTTTCACAAACCTTCATTGAGCCCCCTTTCCCCATTCCTATCGTCCCACTTTCTGTGCTTAGGTCCAGTCTAAGGCAATTTTTTGACAATGAGTGTAATTGATTTGAGACATATTTCTATCACGAATACTGCCCCTTCTGTTCTCTATAGCAGATTTACAGTTTTTTGACCTTGCACTAAGATTCAAAAACATGTTTCACTCCTGGCTACAACCACCACTCTTTCCTACCAGTGTATCATTATCAAAAACAGTTCTACACTGCTTGCCTGCTTCTGTTCCTCTTATCCTCACTAGATATGAAGAGAAAAACACATAGAAGACATCAATATAAATGCATGCATGATTTTGATGCCCTTAATGTGTCTAGTGGAGTTTTGGTGTGGTGCTGTAAGATAAACCTCAGACTAGTAACCATAAGGTTGACAGTTCAAATCTATCAGCCACTCCTTAGAAATGCTACATGGGGCTTGCTAGAAGTTGAAACCAACTCGATGGCACTTAAAAACAACAATAATGTGTCCAACTGGGGGCAATTCTACTGTATTAAAGAGTAACTATGAGTCTGAATAAACAGATTTGCCACCTTCCCTTGCCTCTTTTGCTGCTTTCCGTCCCTGTCTCCAGTCTGTGTGTATGTTGGTCTTTACTAACGACTACCAAGTTTATGTTAATATTGTATATATTACTGTGGCTCTTATCTTGAATTCCTGTGAGGGCTGCTCAGTACCAGGATGCTCATATTTCAGAAAGAACCCTTTTTCTATTCTACATTATTTAATTAGTATTACCCTTTAATTGTTTTTCTTGATAACTTCATTTGGAGTTCCTGGGTTAAACAATTGGTTTAAGTGCTCAGTTGAATGCTAAAATACTAACCCAGACATTAGTGGTCAAACCCACTCGGAAGTATCTCAAAACAAAGACTTGGAGATCTGCTTCTGAAATGTTAGTGAAGTTCTGCTCTACAGCGCAAAGGGTCATGAATCTGAGTTGACTCCATGGCAACTGGTTTGGGTTTTGCTTTGATCTTATTAGTAGTTTTCTTACTGGATAATTTCATTTAGCATATATAAAGAAGAAATTAAAAATAACTGAGAATTAGAATACCAGGTATGAAGGAAACTGGTCTGACCATAGCTCACAGAGGCTGAGACCACTGCAGAATAGAGGCATGCATGCTTCTCAGAACTTAACAGCTCATCCCTTATCGCTGGCCAAAACTGGTCAAGAACTTGAGATAGGTGATAGTCACTGCTGTGCCCTTGTGGCAGAGGTTTAGGAGCATGGCAAGGTTCTACTGCTTCCTGCTGAGAGATGGTATGTGGTCCGGAAAGGATCCAGAAGCTGACTGTACATACACCCAGCAAGGTATACTGTAAGTGTTGCCCTCTCATCAAGAGATTTCCTTCGGACACCACAGAGAGCCAATGTCTTCATGAGGCTCTAGATCCAAAAGGTCACTTGTTATGCTCTTCCAGCCATCATGGAAGGAAACCCAAATCTTACCAGAAAAAATAAGGAAAACTCTGGGGTAACTAACTTGTTAAGTTGTTGTTAAGTGGGTTCCAACCCATAGCGACCCTGTACAGGGTTTCCGAGGGTGTAAATCTTTATGGAAGTAGAAAGCCTCATCTTTCTCCCGCAGAGCGGCTGGTAGTTTTGAACTGCTGACCTGAAGGTTCGCAGCCCGATTTGTAACCACTACGCTACCAGAGCTCCTTGGGGTAAGTAACTAGCAGAAGCTTAAGGAAGTGAAAGTTAAAAGGACCAGTAAGGATGTGTCAGGGGTCAGACCTTTTCTTGAATGCCATGTTTCCCCATTTAATCTAATTATTACAGATCTGAGATTGTATCTTACAAAAGTACTTCAGGACACACTTTATATATTATACATGTATGCTGTGTATGTAGATATATTTTTATTTGTATTGTAATTTATTGTCATGAAATCAAAGACTTTCACTTGGGTCAAGAGCAGGTGTCTTTTTTTTTATTATCTACCTTTTTTCAGAGCATACTGGGTTTCACTGGAATAAAATAATTTGATTAGCTACGTCTTTACATTAGGAATAGCCTTTAGTAGCTACAACAAATGGAAATTATCCTTAACAGAAGCCTCAGACCCATGGGTATTTGCTGCTCTGTTAAAAATATTAATTAATTTTAAAAACAAGAAAGGAATGCTTTAAATTGCTAGAGTTATTTTGAGAAAATCGGTTTCCATAAATACATTTTATTGCTTGCTCTACAAAAATTTATACTTCCCCTTTCCCTTGCTGCTTAATTAGTTTCCTGCATACAGTTAAACTTTCTTCTATCCATGATCCAAAGCTTTATTCCTGATTATGTCCATTCAAGAAATTATTCTGCTAAAAGAACTGACATCTGTCCACTGAATGAAGGTTACAGTTTAAAAAATCTTTGTGTAGCATTCAAGGTGTTTCAGAAGCTGGTCCCCAACTGTTTTTCTAAGTTCACCTAGCCCAGTCACTCCATAGTTTACCCAATCCTTGCATTCTTGTTCTCTTGAATATATACAGGATATGTAATGAGCTCTGGTAGTGTAGTGGTTACGAATCGGGCTGCCAACCGCAAAGTCAGCAGTTTGAAACTACCAGCTGTTCCATAGGAGAAAGATAAGGCTTTCTGTTCCCGTAAAGATTTACAGCCTTGGAAACCCTGTACAGGGTCGCTATGAGTCGGAATTGACACCACAGCACATGACCACTGCCACCACCATGTGGAGATATATATATCAGTTCTGGTATGCCACTGTGGATTAATGTTAATCCACTGGACTGCAGTAGGTGGTTTGAACTGCAAGGTAGCTAGTTCAAGCTCACCAGTCACTCCTAGGAAACCCTATACAGGGTTGCTATAGGTCAGAACCAACTTGAGAGCACAATAGCAACATACTTGTATATATATATGTATGTGTGTCTGTGTGAGTCCTGGTGTGGTACTGTAGAATAAGCACTGGGACCACAAGGCTTGAATTAAAAGATTGGTGGTTCAAACCCACCATCCACTAATCAAAAACCCTATACAGGATTACTATGCATTGTAACCAACTTGATGGCACTTAACAACATGCTGTAGTGGTTCAAACCAACCTTGTGGTCCAGTACATTATCATATAACATCTCCCTCTCTCTCTCTCTCACATACATATGTATACACACATATATGCTTATATTTGATATCACTTCAGTTATGTGAATGTGGGTCCACCCACATAGGTCACTAGTACCTTTCCCGTTCTCAGCTACGTGAGTTGATGCATCAGATTAAATTACCTGAGAATGGTATGGCACTTTCTCAAAAAGTTGGAAATAGAAATACCCTATGACCCAGCAATCTCTCTACTAGTATATATCCTCAAGAAATAGAGCTGTAACACAAATATATGCATGTCTATCTTGACAACAATTGTGAGGTTGGCCCAGGAATGGGCAGTGTTTCGTTCTATTGTGCAAAGGGTCACTATAAATCAGTACTGACTTGATGACACCTAACAACAACAACAATCTTAATTGAAGCATCATTCATAATAGTAAAAAGATGGAGATAGCCTAGAGGGATGGTTGAACAAACTTTTATATGTACACATAATGGAATCTTATAAAACACTGACTAATGATGAATCTGCAAAGCACTGTATAACATGGAGGAGCTGGAGGACACTCTGTTGGGTGAAATTAATCGATAATAGGGGAACAGATATTATGAGACCACTACTGTAAAAAGTAAGGAGTTCTGGCAGCATAGTGTTTACGAATCAGACTGTGAACTGCAAGGTCAACAGTTCGAAACTACCAGCTGTTCCGTGGGAGAAAGATGAGGCTTTCTGTTCCCGTAAAGATTTACAGCCTCAGAAACCCTATACAGGGTTGCTATGAGTCGGAACTGACTCCACGGCACATAACCAACCAACCAACTGTAAAGTCAAGAAAAGGTTTTCATTCTATAATAAAAATTTTATGATGTTACGAGGGGTGGGAGGGAAGGGAGACTTATTTACTGGGTAGAATGTAGACACGTGCTAACTTGGGTGACAGGGAAGGCAGTTGACAAGGAAGCCAAAAAAAAAAATTTTTTTTCTCTCATTAAGACAAACCATTGGGAACTTTCCCACAAATGAAAAAGGAAAAGAAAAGGAGATCAAGAGAGGAAACACAAAAGGAAATGGAAAATAGCGATGGTTGTGAAACATGGGAATGTGGTTGGTGTGGCTGGATTGTACATAGAAAAAAACAGTTGAAATGACAAACGTTTTGTATATATGTTGCTACAACAACAAAAAAGAAACAAACCTGATGAAGATGGAGTCTCATTAGAAATGTGATCAGAGGGCTAGTACCCAAACCTCATCCATACTGCCGTTGTAAGTGCGGAGCCAGTGGTTTAATGATATATAAGCAAAATGGAGATAGTATTTGGTGTACTTGACAAGACTGGTTTGAAAATCAAATATGACAATACATATGAAGCTATCTTATAAAATGGTACAGAACTACATCATTATAGCAGGAGAGAAAGAACAAGTGATGGATATGGTACCACTTTGGATTTTATTAACCTCAACAGGATCCTTAACATTGCCTTATAGTTAAATGAAACTGCTTAGCAAGATCCACTCTCAATCACACAGTACGTATTTCAAGACTCCACCAGTCTCCTCAAGACCTCTTCCTACCTCGGTTAACTTGCTTTCATCTATTCCTATACTTGTATTTCACCACAGTGCCAGTATGGTTCTTTGCCAGCCTGGGGATGGCCTGTACTGGGCACTGTATTGTATTCCTCTCAGCTTCCCTGAGAGTCACCAACTCTGGTCATAAATAACCATCACCAAACTCAACTTGGAAATATATTTCTAGCTACTGCCTTATCCTACTCATAAAAAATAATCTACCCCTTTTTTCTGACACTTGGGAAATGACACGGTATGGGGACTGGGAATGGTATATCTTATAGAAAAGCTTGACCAGATAGACAATTAACAACACAAGAAAATTAAAAAGGACAAGAAATATTTGAACTTGAAGATTTGAACTCAGCCAAAACTTCTGTTAGGCATTCTAGAAGTCCATGTCCAGTGACATATCCTGAAACAGACATCTCTGAGACCAGCAAATGTATGGATCAAAGACCTGTGTTGCCTCATGACCTGTGTGGTGATGTTTAGCTTTGGTCACTGAAAAACTATCACCTATGATGTTGATGGTCTTTTCCTCCAAGAACCATCATTTCTTTAAGTATTTGGGAGCCAAAGGAAATGGATTGGTCATTCTATGTGGAACCCTCAATTAACATATTCTTGAGAAATGGAGGAACTAAGATACCTCAAATTTTTCTTCACAAAATTAGTATATCAAGCAAATCAGTTGCCATTGAGGAGAAGACAGCAACTTGCGGCAACCCTTTGTGTAGAACTCTGCCCATAGTAATTTCAACAGCTGATTTTTTTTTTAGAAGGAAATTGACAGGTCTTCTTCCAAAGTAGCTAAGTTCAAACACATGAACCACCCAGGGCCTCCTATTTTCTCTACAGATGCCCATTTGTGCCTCCTGTTTGTACTACCAGAGCACTTAGAAGCTACCAGCAAAATTCTCCATATATATACAGCATTCCCCAAATCTAAAGTTTCACAACTTAACACTCCAGGAAGTCTTGAGTTTAATTCTTGTTAATATTTTCCCCTTTCATCTGAACTAAGACTGTCTTTGGAGTCATGGTGTGGTGCTATGGGTTAGTGCGCTGGACTGCAAAGTCAGTTTGAACAGCAAGGTCAGTGGTTCAAGCTCACCTGCTGCTATTTGAAAACCCTATACAGGGTCGACAGCACTTAACAAAGACTGACTATATTTTGACAAAGTTAAAAGAAATTAGTCCTACCTAGGGTTTCTTGTTGTTGTTGTCGTCAGGTGCCATTGAGTTGGAACCAACTCATAGCGACCCCATGCACAGCAGAACGAAACAATGTCTGATCCTGGGTCAACCTCACTACTGCTGCCACACTCGATGCCATCAATGATGCCACCTGGCCTAGGGTTTCTGTTCATTCTGAATTTAGAAACCAGGAAGACTTACTTGGTTGAAGCAAGAGCTTGAAATGCTACAGAACATAACAGTTATTTTTTTAAAGTGAGTGTTTCATAGTCAATCATATAAAGCCAAATATATAAAATAATTTGCCACACATTTCTCAAGTAACCTATAGATCATATCAAATAAACTTATTAATTACATATTACCCTTTTTTTTTTTTTTTTTTTTTGAGTGATAAAGAATGTGTCTGAATGGTCTGATTTATGGGAAACTTTTCCAGGTATGTTTCCTACCAGTTTCTCCCAGTTGAGATGGTTTTTGTTTTTAAATGTATCCTCCATCCTCTTTCTTTCTTTTATTTTCTTCTCTTTCTTTCCTTTCTTTTTCTCCCCCTTGCTCTCTGTTCCTCTTTCCCTCCCCATCCTTTCCCTTTTCTCTCTTTCTCCTCCTTTTTTCTTTTTGTTAATTTCTTTCTGGTGTTAGAGGACCATTTTCAGTAATTATTTATAGCTCTTCAGCACATAACACCTGAAAAGGTCTTCTATTTGTGGCACCCAAATTACTTAGAAACACTTCCAGGCTCCTAGCAGAGGTCAGTACACACATTAGCTGGGGGCAAAAGGAGTATTCAAGCCTAGGCATCCCTTTTAAATTCATGGCTGGGATTTGTGCTGCTTCATGCTGTCACAGGTCCCCTTGGTTACCCGTCACCTTATTCATAATATCCAGACAGCATGTCAGGGCCCATTGCATCTCAGCATATCAATAAATGTTTGTGGAGGATCAGCTGTTTCCATGGTACCTGGGTTCAGGGATTTGTGTTGGAATGAGCAATGTTTCCCAAGCCCCTGGTTCTCAGCAACTGTTCATATACAATTTTGATTCTCTCCACATCTACTGAGTCTGTCTAGGATTTCATGGTGTTGCCCTGATATTTTTATATTCTGAATCTGACTCCCTGTTATAAACTGTACAGATTAAGAAATTCCTTCCTGACACCTGACCATACTCCTCTTAATAGGCCATTGGCAGTTCTCTGCTTTTTATCCCTCCTTCAGAAATAAAATAAGTATGAGGGATCATTTCCCTCCTTCTAAACCCTTTCCATGAAACATCCAGCATTGTGCTACTTCCATGCATTAAAATGTAGAACTTTGTTATCTAGGGTTTGCACGGGTTCCATCTTATTTTCTTGGATATGGACTGAGAATCTTGCTAGAAGCCCAAACTTGATGGCCACGGTTTCCATATTAAATGGAGTGTAGAAATGTTTTAGGATAAAAATGATGGATGCATTTATCTTTTAGTTAGTGATTCTGAAATGATTACAGAGTTTACATACGCATTTCAAATAATTTTTAAGAATTAAAAAGTGCTTTCCTTGAATTGTGAAGAAATTTAAGGCCATGTTGTCTATAAAAGGAATATTTAGCACCCTCATTTTGAAATTTGTATTTTTTTGACTTTGGTTCAAGTCTGAACTATGGTTTTCAAAAAGAATAAATAGAAGAAAACTTGAAACAAGGCCCCCTTTTTTAAAAACAACAACAACAACAAAACACAGATTTAACCAAGAAACTGCTGAAAATACATATTCCTGGGTGTCTCTTAGGAGCTCTGGTAGCGTAGTGGTTACGAATTGGGCTGCGAACCTTAAGGTCAGTGGTTCGAAACTACCAGCCGCTCTGTGGGAGAAAGATGAGGCTTTCTACTC
>NW_006408659.1:5142256-5154654 GCF_000296735.1 Chrysochloris asiatica | reverse complement strand
ATGATTAGAGAAAAATTGTAAGCCCGCCTTCAGCTTATAACTGATTGGAATACCTAAAAGGGGTTCTACAACTTGCCTAGTGAAATAGGTCTCATGCAAAGGCTTTACAGAGTCTAGGACCTTATGTAGAATCCTCAGTCCCATCCACAACCTTGTGAGGTGAGACATTCCCACTAGAAAGGACAAGCAGACTGGAACAGATACAGTGACAGAATATACATCTTCATGATGAACCTAACCTATACTCAGAGAGGTAGCTACTCTAAATACCAACAAAGAGGGAAAGAATCTTCAAATCAAGTATCAATGCTATCTACTCTGTACACAGGGTAGATAGGGATGGACAACTTAGACATTGGCTACCTAAAATGAGGGGGCAATAAAGGCACGAAGTGACTGGCCTACAAGATTTCAAGAGGGAGTTTAGTTTAAGAGTAAGGGGGAAAGAAACAGTCCCCACTGGATGGCTGTCATCTTGGGTGGGTCTGGTGAAAAGAGATGGGGATAAGATTCGTAAGATTCAATAGTGAATAACTGTTATCATGTCTAATTGTGACTGTCACAATTGTAAAGGTAGAGGTTTTGTAACAAAAAAAAAGGGAGTGATTGATCTTACAGTCCAGAAACAGAGGACCGTAGGACCATCATGAGAGGAACGCACAAGCAAAGTGCGGGACCTTATCCAGAGAAGCAGCGCCAGAGATGGGTGCATGGAGAGGTGAGGCGGCTGAGGACTCTAGATTCATGGACTAAGAAGTGGACTAAGAGCTGGTGGCCAGGAGCAGACTTGCAGAATGTGCCCTTTGGAGATGTAAATTATTATATATGCCTGAGTGGATTTTTTTATTTTGTGTGTTTTTTAGAAAAAGCTAAAGTAGATAGAGTGAAATACTGTTAACTGATGATACATGGAGGGGATTATAATCAATGTAATGAAACAAGGTATATGATTTGTTGAATGTAAATCTGATGATATGCCCTGTAAACGTTCACTCAATCCACAACAAAACCTTAAATTAAAAAAAAAAAATCTTCATAAAGAGAAATCTCAGTTTTTGTATTTTCTGCTTCAAACACACCAACATAAATAACATGCACGGACATGCATGTAATGGACATAGTGTGCATAGACAAGGGGGTTGGTGGTTTCCAAAACCATATAATGAGCATGTTGTTTGCATAAAAATATGTTATACACTTGTTGAGGATGAATCTTTTGGTGAGAAGAAGATGGTGTTAAAGCACTTTGTACTTACTAGATACATTTAATGAGGAACCAGTAGTACTTGGGGGACTTCTGGTATGGCAGGGTAGATCAGCACCAAACTAAGAACCACAAGGTCAGCAGTTCAAATCCACTAGCTGCTCACCAGAAACCGATACAGTGTCAGTATGAGTCAGAACCGACTCTACAGCACTTAACAACAACAACAACAGTAGTATTGGGAGTCCTGGTGTAGTGCTGCAGGATAAGGCACTGGACGGCAAGGTCAGTGGTTCATACTCACGAGCTACTCCTTGGAAACTCTTTATAGAGTCATAATGAGTCGGAACCAACTCAACAGCACATAACAACCACAGTAATATTGGAAGGAGCCCAATTAGGGTTAATTATTAAGTATTGTTGAGTTAGTTCTGACTCAGCGACCCTGTATAGGGTTTCCAAGGAGCAGCTGGTGAGTTTAAACTGCCGACCTTATGGTTCAGACCGACATTGCATCCAGTGCTTTATCCTACAGCACCATACCAGGATTCCCTAGGTAGGGTTGTTGGTGTTGTTGAATGCTGTCAAGTCGGTTCCAACCCATAGCGACCCTGTATGGGGTTTCCAAGGAGCAACTGGTGAGCTTTAACCAGTGACCTTGTGGTTCAAACTGACTTTGCAATCCAGCACATTAGCCCACAGCGCCACACCAGAACTCCCTAGGCAGGGTTGTTGTCGTTGTTAAGTGCTGTCGAGTCAGTTCCGACCCATAGCGACCCTGAACAGGGTTTCTGAGAGCTCTGGTAGCGTAGTGGTTACGAATCGGGCTGCGAACCTTAAGGTCAGCGGTTCGAAACTACCAGCTGCTCCGCGGGAGAAAGATCAGGCTTTCTACTCCCGTAAAGATTTACACCCTCGGAAGCCCTGTACAGGGTCGCTATGGGTCAGAACTGACTCAACGGCACTTAACAATAACAACAAATATTTACGAGAGCAAAAAGCCTCATCTTTCTCCCGTGGAGCAACTGGTAGTTTCGAACTGCTGACCTTGTGATTCACAGCCTGATTCATAACCACTACGCTACCAGAGCGCCTTTCCTTAAGTAGGGTGTTGTTGTCATTGTAAAGTGCCGTGGAGTAGATTCCAACCCATAGCGACCCTGTATACGGTTTCCAAGGAGCAGCTGATGACCTTGAACCACCGACCTTGCAATTCAAATGACTTTGCAATCTGATGCATAAGTGAACAGCAGGTAGGGTAGTGGATTACAAATTGGGTTGCTCACCTCAAGATCAGCTGTTCAAATCTACCAGCAGCTACTTGGGAGAAAGATGAAACTTCCTGCTCCAGTAAAGATTTACAGTCTTGGAAACACTATACACCGTCACTATGTGTCAGAACCGATTACACACAGCACATAGGCACCACCACCACCAGTATATTGGTAGCACATTAGGTTTTTAACAGATAGGTCAGCAGTCCGAACCAACCAACTGCTCTGCAGAAGAAAGATGAGGCTGCTTTTGTAAAGATCAACAGCCTTGGCCATCCTATTAAGCAGGTATGCTGTGCCCTGCAGGGTTTCTGCATTAGAACTGACATAGATGATGGCAGTGGGTTTATGGTCTTGGACATGGTATGACACATTTCTACTGGTGATTATCCCATGAAACATTTTCCATATTCTTTTCTCCTGTTAGGGTGCCCATTCTAACCTGCATAGACATGGAAAATTTGTGCTAAGTCATATTAAGTCATGCCAATCAGACAAGTAGGAGGATCTCTGGCTCATTCATGTAGAAAGTCTAGTTGAATCTCAGTGATCTTGAAAAATGTTTTTACAACTATCATCCACTTTGAACTCCCCTTTTCTAAATGTCAACAGTACTCCCCAGTTGATTATTTATTTATTGTTCAAAAAAAAAAAATCCTTTGAAACAAGTAAATTTTTAAAATCTGGTGGTCCAATTAATATTTGAGGGTGAGGAGGGCAAGCACCATGTCTAGGCTCATTTACAATTCCTCACGGTTCATTCCTTATGTACAAGTGGTCTCTAGGTATTTCATCACAAATATTTTTGACTTGGAAGCACAGCTTCAAACTGGTTCATTCCGGTTCAACTCCCTGTTGCATACTGGCATTTCCACCCCAGATATTCTGAATCAGAATTTGCATTTTAACAAATCCCCAGGTGACTCTGTTGTAGGATAAGCACTCAAAGACAAGATCAGTTTGAACTGAAAGGTTGGTAGTTCAAACTTACCAGCTACTCTTCTCAAATACTGTACAGGGTCTCTATGAGTTGGAACTGTCTTGACAACAACAACAATTAGGTGACTCTTATACATACATCTTGGTAAAATGTAGGCTCTGATTTAGAATATTTGGAGTGGGAATACAAATTCTCAGCAGGGTGTTGTGTTAAAAATAATATTGAATGGCCGTAATAAAGAAGTAAACCTTGTAAACAAAGAGCAACGGTAAGCACTGCTTATAACACCATAGATGTGTCCTGAGAAACAGGTAAAAGTATAGTCTCAATGTGCTAGAATGAGTGAGGGTGTGATAATCATTTTTCTTCCTGGTTCACTGGAAAATGTCTCTGAAAATTAATTCTACTATGCTATGAAACTTGCTTTGCTAAGTAGTCTAAGTTGTACAAAGATTAAAGCAGACCACCTGCTCTCAAGGATCAAACAACCCAGCTGAGAAGAAAAATAGGTATGAAAATTTAATTAATAGAAAATGTAATTAACAGAGGAGTTAATTAGGAAGCATGGGAAGGGAAGTTTTTGCCTCCAAAGGAAAGCTACTAAGATTAGCTGCTCATTTTCTAAAGCAGCTATTTTCCAACCTTAGTAAATATAAGATGGTGAATGCTATTTGATCATTCTTTGAATATAATTTGTTATGGTATATTAGATGAATAATCATAATATAGCATTCACTACTTAATCTGCCCAATAACCCTAGCAGCTAGGAGCGATTACTCCCATTTTACAGATGAAAGGCTAAGTAACTTGCTCAAGTTTACACTACCATTGGGTAGCTGAGCCAGAATGGTTCCATGCTTTACAGTTAATCTATTCTGTTGTCTTTGCTTTTGCATATCACTTGTGCCTTCTGGAAAATTAAATTCCAGAAAGTTTTCTTCCTTATTTCGTCTCTTCGTGTTACGTTTCTTTGTGAATAGCTCTTATATGAGATGGTCTGTTTTTAGATAATTGAAGTTTTAGAATGGTAAGGCTGAGGGAGTTTAGAGGCAAAGTCAGTTTATATGAGATGGAAGTAAAAGCAAAATAAAACATGTATGTACCCCGATAGCCCACAGGTAACAGGAAAGGTTTTCCGAGTGATTAGAAGAAAGTACATAATGTCTTACTAGGAAAGAGATGTTTCATAGTAAGAAATAAAAGGTGATTTTGGTTAGGAGGAACTATTCAGTTAACAACAATCAGGGGAAGCAGTGAGCTGTCTGGGTCTTTATAACATCTGTTCTGATTGCACCTGCCTCAAAGATTTCCTGATTCCTGGTCCCAAGAGAAAGCCAGTCAGCAGGAAATGAGGCAAGTGAATAATGACTTCACGGAATAAGACAAGATGTAACTTCTCTTTGGGCTTAATTCCTGACAATATTACTTATCCCCTGTGTTGTTCATAATACTTCATATGGTAAACACTTGTAAAATGAGAGATGGGTGACCAAAAAATGGGACCTATCCTTAGATACAGTCTGTACAGGGCACAGGATGTCACACAGGATGTCATTGGGTGACCTCATTGCATCTGCCAATCAGTTCTTCCTCAAAATCAAGTGTTCACACATGGAAACAAAGCGCAGCTTACTTGCAGGAATAATTCAAAGCCCCTTGTTTCTCCTTTTGTTCTTGCATTAAATGTTTCTCAAAATGTAGACTGAATTAGAATCACTCTGGTGTGGCGCTGTGGGTTAATGCACCAGACTGCAAAGCTGTTTGAACTGCAAGGTAGATGGTTCAAGCTCACCAGCAGCTCCTTGGAAACCTTATATAGGGTCGCTATGGGTTGGAATCGACTCGAGAGCACTCAAAAACAACCACCACCACAATCACTAAAAAGCTCTGGTAGCACAGTGGTTACGAGTCAGGCTGCTAACCTCAAGGTCAGCAGTTCGAAACTACCAGCCCAAGCATGTCACATTCGCATATCCCTACCCAATCATATGGTAGCAGTTACAAAGACTATGTCTAGAAGGGCCATATTAAGTAATTCAATGCGCTGCAAATACTTAGACAAGTCAGTGAGATACTTTATCCTTAATGATGTCCTAGTCTTCATTTTTGACATTACTACAGTTATACCAGTATATTTCAAACTTCAATTTTCTGACTTTTCTGCATTTCTATGATTTAAATATATTTGCTTTAAAATACAACATAATTGGGTTTTAATTTCATTCGGAATGAAAACATGCTTCTTTTAATTGTAGTGTTTTGTTTGAAATAAATATCAATTGTTTTTTTCTTTACACTACATGTGTATTGAAGGACCTCTGGTAGCATAGTGGGGCTGCTAACCTCAAGGTCTGCAGTTGGAAACTACCAGCGGTTCCAAGGGAGAAAGGTGAAGCTTTCTTCTCCCGTAAAGATTTACAGCCTCGGAAACCCTATTCAGGGTCTCTATGAGTTGGAACCGAATTCATGGCACATAACCACCACCACCACCAAGATCATTAAAACACAGATGACTGGTCTTGCTGTCCAGAGCTTCTGATTCAATATCTTTGGTGGTAGTTGTTGTTAAGTGCCATCGAGTCGGTTCCAACTCATTGTGACCCTGTATAGGGTCTCCAGGGAGCAGATGGTTAATTTGAACTAGCGACTTTGCAGTTCACATCTACTTTGCAGTGGAGTGTGTATTCTACAACCCAGGAATTGGCATTTCTATAAATTCCCAGATGATGCAGAGGCTACTGGCCTGGGAGCCATACTTGAGAACCACACTCTAATTGACTTAAACAGAATTTCTCCAGGCTTACTATTTTATTCTAGGGCGTGGCTCTTTTTTCAGGAAAATCTAATGCCTAGAAAGCCTGATCTTATCTATACCAATGATCAGAACCTGCCTGTCACTTCCTTCTCAACCCCAACCCCTCCTCAACATACTTCTTCAACTGTGAAACAATTGATTATGTTACTTCCAAAAGATCCAGCAAGAGGACCGAGTAGGTATAGGCTGCCAGAGCTGGTAGAATGATCCAGATATTTCCCTAAAGGTCTCACTATACTGGTAACGTGTGCTAGGGAAGATTTTTCTAGAGTCAGACTGCTGCAAATATAGGGCTAGTTTTACCATTATTACCTATGAGACCTGTATTTCATATGAAGACCATAGAAGAGTTCTAACACACAGAAAGTGGCTTAACTAAAATAGTTGTTTTAATCAGAAACTTCCTGGGATGGAATATAGCTAGCATTGTTTAAAAAGTAAAAAAAAAAAAAAAAAACTACTATGCTTTTTATGTGGAAGATATTTACTGCATTATTATATATATAATTATATGATATGACTATGCAGTACCCTGGTGGTACAGTGGTTAAGCACTTGGCTGCTAATCAAAGGTCTGTGATTTGTGCCCTCCAGGCTCTCTGCAGGACAGAGATGTGACAGTCTGCTTCCATAAAGATTTACTGTCTCAGAAGCCCTGCAATGAACGTACTAATATTAATGTAATTAATACAGTAAATAATATAATCATAATAAAACACATTGTTTTCATGCCAATTCCAACTCATAGCAATCCAGTAGGACAGTGGAGAACTGCATCATAGGGTTTCTAAGACTAAATCTTTATGGAAGCAGACAGCTACATGTGTTTCCCACAGAGCAGCTGGTGGGTTTGAAGTGCTGACCTTTTGGTTGGCAGCTGAGTGCTTGCCCACTGTACTATCACGTTTCTTTAATATTATATACTTATCATTTCTAAAGGTCAAATCTCTGTATGTAAGGCATATGTCATATTTTCACTATTTAAATATTTCAGCACGTATTTATGACTATATTAACATTAATTAGTATGTTAATATAATTTATGTGGGTTGTTGTTGTAGTTATATGCCATGGAGTCGGTTCCGACTAATAGTGACCCTGCATAGGGTTTCCGAGGCTGTAAATCTTTAAGGGAGCAGAAAGCCTTATCTTTCTCCCGTGGAACAGCTGGTAGTTTTGAACTGCTGACCTTCTGGCTTGCAGCCCGATTCATAACCACTATGCTACCAGAGCTCCTATTGATGTGGGTAATTGTTATATATGTAATATTAATATGTATAACATAAAATATGTACTATGTATATACTATAAGCATCAGCCAAGAAATCAAATGACGCAGTAGGCAAATCTCTTAAGCACTTTAAGATCTCTTTAAAAAAGTAAAATATGTTGTATTATTGTTGCTGTTAAGTGCCGTCAAGTTGTTTCCAACTCATGACTACCTTGTATAGGGTTTCCCACGAGTAGCTGGTAAGTTTGAACCTCTGACATTGTTGCTCAAATGGACCTTACTGTCAAGTGCTTAGCCTACAGTGCCACACCAGGACTCCATTTTGTTGCATAGTATGTTATATATAGCATTAATATTATGCATATTTTATCCAAAGTATTAATATTACTTATTATTTACAAATAGTCAATTCCACTCATTATTAAAATCTCAATCTAATGTGACAAATTAGCATTAGTACAGTTATCCTCACTGACCTCGTTCACTAGAATACATAAAAACCACTGAATAATGGAACGTTTGCTGTGTTTCCTCAGAACATTAAAGAACGGCAGCTATTGTCTTGGAACTTTGGGTGTATTTTCAGTGCTTCGATTTTATAAGTATACATTTTAAATAGTACTAATTAGCACCACATTTCACTTTAAGAGCATTATTTTAATAATACAAACATCTTTAAAAATTGAAAATACTTTGTATGCTTTTGTTGCAGAAAGCAACATAAGCCTTTATAGGAGTCATTCATGGGCTTCTAGTATGTCTTCCTGTTCTAAACATCACCTACATCTTACCACAATTGTGCATGGCATCCGCCTTTTCACCGTTACTGATTTAACCCCTGTGATTTCTCTCTTCCTAAGAGGTGACCTTTTCCAAAATGCCTTCATTTATAACTGGTGCGCCTTCACGTGAATCAGGTTCTCTGAATTTTCTTATGATCATCTGGAACAGTTTGGGCATATTTGGAAATGAAACAATAACCAAAATAAATCATTTTTTCTTTTTTCAGATTGGTTTTGTCTCATGGTGGTTCCATGTGTTGCAGAGTAGACCTGCACTCTAAAGGGTTTTCAAGACACTACAAACTGGAAAACTGGGAAACGTAGCAAATTCTCCCAGCATCAGATATCTATATGGCTCTCACAAAAGGAGAAAATCAACATTGAAGCTTTTATTAAGTCTGACTTAATATTCTTTGATATTTAATTTATTTAATATTCTTTAATATTTTGCCAAACAAAAAGATGATGGTTTGTTGTTGTTAAATGCTATCCAGCTGGTTCACACTCATAGTGACCCTGTGTAGGATTTCCAAGGAGTAGGTGGTGGGTTTGAACTGCCAATCTTGTGGTTCAAAGTCCAGTGCTGATCTTACAGAGCCACACCAAATGACATCTTTACTTATATTGCCTTATTAAAACTAGCAACTGAAAGAAACTAATCTAAAGGTATGCGCTAACGAATATCCAACCAAAGGCTCATTATTATGCCCCATGAAAAAAAACCATGTATGTGGAAAGTTTAGTCTGTTATGAATGGTGATCTGGTTTAAATATTTAAATCTATGAGCATTTTAAGTGGGTACTCACTTAAAATCAAACGTGTAGTGAGAATTGCACATTTGCATCTATTTGTTCAAAGCCTGACAATGCACATAAGCTTTCCAGGGCATTTTCAGATTTTATCAAAGAAGTTTTGTCATTTAAGACTCGGTCTTGACCAAGTCTGTTTTGCCACAGATAAGTAATAACCATAATTTACGCAAGTAGGAATCAAGACTCAGAGAAGTTAATTAAATATTACAAAGTCACACAGCTAATAGGCAGTTAATTCAAAACTAAACTCTCCCCCTTTGCAGCCAGCACACATTCCACCAGGCTGTCTTGTCTTTGAAGGTGTGTGAGGGCGTACAGTAAATAGCCCGGACTGCCTATGACCTGCAGAAACACCTTCGGAGTTCTAATTGAGAGAAAACGGGAACTAGATGAGTGAAGCCAGGTGTTTTCTCTAGAAGATCTTGACCCCCACCCCCAACCTGCAACAAATAATAAAAAAGGAGAGAGTGCTTTTGTAAATATCTATGCAAGCTTTCTGCTCCCGGGAAGATTTACAGCCTCAGAAACCCGATATAGGGTACCTATGAGTCGGAACCGACTCCACGGCATACCACCACCACCACTTTGCAAGCTGAAGGAAAATGGCGGCAAATTCTTTCCTTCCATAATAACTTTTTCCTGAAGAGTAGCCCTTCTAGTCCCCATGAATCTTGCTGGTTGTTTTAAACATGGATGGTTATTGGTGGCTTTCCCTACCAGAGATAAAGCTTTCCTTTAACCATCTGTAGATGCTACCCACTGTGCATTTTTATGCTTTATTAATAGTTGCCACCTATCTTCCTCCTCTTCTTCATCATTCTTTCCTTTCTCCTTTCTCTTCACTTCCTCCTTTTCTTCTCCAGAGTCTCTGTTTCCCCTTCTTCCCTTCCCACTCTCTTCTGTCTCATCTAGGTTCTCTCCCACTTCTCTCCCTTGTCCTGTATGTGCTCCCTCACCCACCTCCTTTGGTCTTTTCTCTCGTCTACCTTCTTCCTTCCCTTCTCCCCAAGCCACCTCTTCTCTCTCCTATGGAAAAAAAAAATCTTTTCAATCCTTTTGTTGTTGCTGTTAAGTGCCTTCAAGTTGGTTCTGACCCAAAGCGACCCTGTACAGCATTTCCAAAGAAGGGCTGGTGAGCTTGAACTGCCAACCTTGAGGTTCCAACCAGCTTTGCATTCCAGCGCATTAGCACACAGCACCACACCAGTACTCCTTTTACCTCAGGGCAAATATTCTACAATATAAAATACCTCTTGGGTATTTTTATCTGAATTTCACAGGCATGCAAATGTAATGCATGGCTTCATCAAAGAATAGCAGGCACCAGAGAATAGATTGATGGGGAGGCATTTGTTGGTTAGCACAAGGTTTTCCAGTTCTTCTAAGTTCATTCTACTAAGCAGACATGTATTTTATCTATTTTCAATCTCCTGCAGCCAATTTTGAGGCCCAAATTCTCTGAGTTCCTGGATAGCTTCAGATACATTTTAAATGGTCTTAGTGGGTATGAGAAGTGAGGGCCGCCAGGGCTGGTTATGATTGGACAGTAATTCTTGAACCTATTACGAAGAGATCCAGATGGGTTTTGAAGATTAAAGCTCACATTGTCAGCATACATCATAACTTAGATCCATGTTTGTGTTCTCCAAAATACTGTTACCATATTAATGTAAACATTACAAAATGGAAATTTCTCATCTTTGAAAGAAGCATTGCAGTTTCCTCTCTTCTGTTTTGGCGACTTCTTCTTTATAGGAAACAAATGGTGACAGACTTCGCAGCTTCAGAATTTAGCATTCTAAACTCCCTACTTCAGCTTTTTGGATTTCATCCTATATACAGAATAACATACTTGAAATCCATGAAAAGAATTCTTAAATTACAGGCAAAATATAGCTTAACACTTCTCTTCTGGCCCAAAGAAAATAATTGGTATCCCAACAAAGTCATTATTAAAAGTAATGGATGGGGCAAAGGCTGGAAAAATCATTTTTGAACATTTCAAAATGGGACGAAACAGGAAAGTGTCTGGGTTTCCTAGTGTTATTGAACAAGTATACAGTGTCTGCTCAGGGAACCTGCACCTCCTCAGTCATGAATTAAACTTCATCTCATGGTGCCCCTTCTTGTAATCAAGGTAAAGTTCCTGTCTTGTATGAGTGGTTTTAGGAAAGAAAATTTAAAAGGAAACAACGGGAAAATTAATGATGCTTTCAACAGTTTTGTATGCTACATATGTTATGTTGTTGTTGTGAAGTGCCATCGAGTCAGTTCTGTCCCATAGCGACCCTGTATAGGGTTTCCGAGAAGCAGCTGGTGAACCTGAAACACTGACCTGCAGTTCAAACAACTTTTCAGTCTGGCACATTACATACTAGGTTTATCCTGAACAACAGGTAGATAAGAAAAGGCAAGACTCAAAGAGATTCTCAGATCCTCAATAGGCACCCTGGCTGAAGGCAAACAAGAATTCTGCTGTTTTAGTGGCGAGACACTGGCAGTTCATATCTAACAATGGACGTTCAGGCATCAGTCCTGGGAAGGTGTTATGAGTACTTTCATTCGCTAACTCGAGCTTCCTCTTATCAACCGCATCTCACCATGTAGGAGGGAAATTCAAAAAGTTCATGGAAAATTTTTCATTATCTTTTAGTCCCATTTTTCCACAAACTTTTTGACACTCCCTCATATATCACTATCATGATTCGGGCTGTACTTCATCCAAGACAAATCCATTCATTTGTCTACAAGTCCATAACCTGTTCAGTATTTTTTGCCAATATAATTCAAATGTATTCATTCTTCTTTCGTCTTCCTTATTAACTGTCCAGTTTTTGCATTAGTTTGAGGTAATTTAAAATACAATTCTCCGGTTAGACACAGGATAGTCCTCAAAATGATATTTTTACTTTTTAACTTTAAATAGGTCTTTTGCAGCAGATTTCCCCAGGGCAATATGTTATTTGAATTTTAACTGCTGCGTCCATGAACCTTGATTATGGATCCAGTAAAATTAGAACCTTGACAACTTCAACATTTTCTGTATTTATCATGACGTTGTGAAGATTTTTCTTCTTTATGTTGAAGTGTCTATGTAGGGTGTCTCTATTTACAGTTATTGCCATAAGCTTATAGAAGTAGACCCTATAAAGGAGCTGTTGTTGTTGTTAGGTATCATCAAGTTGGTACCGACTCATAGCGACCCTATGCTAACAGAAGGAAACACTGCCCTATCCTGAGCCAACCTCACAATTGTTGCCACGCTTGAGTCCATCTCACTGAGCGTCTTCCTCTTTTTCTCGGACCCTCCACTTTACCAAACAGATGTCCTTCTCCAG